>NC_056734.1:35457280-35542280 GCF_019279795.1 Protopterus annectens | reverse complement strand
GATGCCCGAGGAATGGGTGTAAAGTGTTTTGGTACCAATATTTAAGAATAAGGGTGATGTGCAGAGCTGTAGTAACTACAGAGGGATAAAATTGATCAGTCACAGCATGAAGTTATGGGAAAGAGTAGTGGAAGCAAGGTTAAGAAGGGACGTGATGATTAGTGATCAGCAGTATGGTTTCATGCCAGGAAAGAGCACTACAGATGCAATCTTTGCTCTGAGAGTGTTGATGGAGAAGTACAGAGAATGTCGGAAGGAGTTGCATTGTGTTTTTGTAGACTTAGAGAAAGCATATGACAGGGTGCCTAGAGAGGAGTTGTGGTATTGTATGAGGAAGTCAGGAGTGTCAGAAAAGTATGTAAGAGTGGTACAGGATATGTACGAGGGTAATGTGACAGTGGTGAGGTCTGCGGTGTGAGTGATGGATGCGTTTAAGGTGGAGGTGGGGTTACATCAAGGATCAGCTCTGAGCTCTTTCTTATTTGCAATGGTGATGGACAGGTTGACAGACGAGATCAGACAGGAGTCCCCGTGGACTATGATGTTTGCAGATGACATTGTGATCTTTAGTGAGAGTAGGGAACAGGTGGAGGAGACCCTGGAGAGATGGAGATATTCTCTAGAGAGAAGAGGAATGAAGGTCAGCAGGACTAAGACAGAATATATGTGTGTGAATGAGAGGGAGGATAGAGGAATGGTGAGGATGCAAGGAGTAGAGGTGGCGAAGGTGGATGAGTTTAAATACTTGGGGTCAATAGTTCAGAGTAACGGTGAGTGTGGAAGAGAGGTGAAGAAGAGAGTACAGGCAGGATGGAGTGGGTGAAGAAGAGTGTCAGGAATGATTTGTGACAGACGAGTACCTGTAAGAGTGAAAGGGAAAGTCTACAAGAGGGTAGTGAGACCAGCTATGTTATATGGGTTGGAGACAGTACCACTGACAAAAAGGCAGGAGTTTGAGCTGGAGGTGGCAGAATTAAAGATGTTAAGATTTGCACTGGGTGTGACAAGGGTGGACAGGATTAGGAGTAAGTATATTAGAGGGTCAGCCCAGGTTGGAAGGTTTGGAGACAAAGCCAGAGAGGCTTGGACATGTGCTGAGGAGGGATGCTGAGTATATAGGGAAAAAGATGCTAAGGATGAAGCTACCAGGTAACAGGAAAAGAGGAAGGCCTAAGATAAGGTTTATGGATGTGGTGAGAGAGGACATGCAGGTGGTTGGTGTGACAGAGCAAGATGCAGAGGACAGGAAGAAATGGAAACAGGTGATCTGCTGTGGCAACCCCTAATGGGAACAGCCGAAAGAAGATGATGATGATGATATATATATATATATATATATATATATATATAGAGAGAGAGAGAGAGAGAGAAAGAGAGAGATACACACATACACACACACACACACACACACACACATATATTATATATATATATATATATATATATATATATATATATATATATATATATATGTGCACATGCACACACACATATATACATGTATGTATATTACCAGGCACATTTTCCACACTAAAATAATTGTGATCATTAAAATATGAATATGTTTTGCAGGGAGGTTTCACCTAAGATTCCTCTGAATTGGGGGGATGCGGCACACCCCCCAAAAATGACACTTAATCCATTGGAGACAGGTGACTTAAAACTGCAAAAATCAAATTTATGCTTCCTCTTTAAAGGTACCATAGCCTGTGAACTTTAGGGATATAGGGTGAGAAGGTGCAAACTTCGTACCAAAACATATATTTTATATATTTCTATTTAAATAACTAATTTTTTTCTGGATCTTTAAAGTTTGTTTTTAATGTTTCATTCTTATGTTATTACAGAATGTCACAGCTTTTCATGTACAGCATCACTAAGGAAATGTACTCAGCAAAATGAGCTAGAAAAAGTACTTTTCATGCTCCAAGCAAATTTAGTCACTGGCAGTTGTGTTTACAAGAAGATTAAACTGTGTCAGTGTTTATTCATGTGTTATAAAAGGGTCCATGCTGCCTAAATTCTAAAGTCTTAACTCAGTAGCTGAAAAAACATTCTGCAGGAAATACAACACTTCAAGTATATATATTTATATATATATATATATATATATATATATATATATATATATATTTATATATATATATATATATATATATATATATATATATATACGTTTTTGCTGGGGCAAACTCCCGTTCAGGCTTCAGACCCCCTGTACTTGTATATTCTTGCTCCAAGGTGATTTCAGGAAGAAAAATATGACTATTGTAAGCAAATGAAAGATCACATTTCTCCACTACCTATCTACCTTAAAAAGCTTGTTGGTGAGTAACAAGCAATGCAAATATGATAAAACTCAATTGTAAGCTGATAATCCAAGTTCAACTATAATATAAGTGAATACAAGCTGATAATGTCAAAAAAGCAAAATATATTTTACCTGAATTCAACATTCAATGAAAATCTAATTTCTTTAACCAGTATTTAGTACAGAATTTTGTAGACAGAGCATGGTAACTTTAGATTTGATATTTGCTAGACTCATTATACTTGCATTTTCAAAGATCACTTAGTTTACTTATCTCTTAGTCTGTGTATCTAAGAATTTCACATTCCATGCTTGATGTTTCAAAATCAATCACAAATGGCATGTGACTTGACACTCAAACTTATGATGTTAGGTACCTGGTATATAGTTATGATAATCTGATATGTATGACCAGCTTTGATGACATGATAGCTTTTCAGTGCACTTCAACATAAGACAAAGTTCTGGCATCTACTATAAAGCAAAAATGTTGCAACTATTCTCAGTATGCATAATACATTTTGCATTTCTACATGCCGTTTCAATGCATCTTATTTTTACATCATAGAATATATGCAGCCCAAATATGTTACCTTTATTAACATTTTCAGCACCACTTTTTAAGAAGCCTTTTGAAATATCTGCCTTTAACCACCCTGAATACAACCAGTGAAGTCTGTTCTGCACTGAATGCTGTAATGAAAGCCTCCTGCATTTCTTCATTGAGTCTCTGAAAATTCTTAATTGCAACTCAGAGCTTTGAATTGTAGACATACATACTAATTTCTTAGGGTATTGAATCTGTTGTGCCTTTGTGGGTGCTGTTATTCTATAATAAGGAGAGAAACATGAAATTCAGATGGAGTACTGCTACTGATTATCAAGCTTGCTGCAAGCATAAAATACTGCAAGCATAAGATCAGATGTTTTGTTCTCAAGATTATTACTACAGCAAAACCTGGTTTACCTAAGATGCTGCAGATTGATTTTTGCTTGCAAGAATCACAGAAAAGGGAAAAGGTAATTGTTCTTTTTGTTTTACAGCTTTTCTCTTTTGTCTAAATATTTGCAAGATCAGAGTTAGGCTTGAATAAATAGAGATCAAGAGTTGATGGGGTAGTGGTGCAAGAATGACTCCCCTCTGGAAAAACAGATGTTATGTAATATGCGGCAATGTGCTTTTGAAGGTTTGGGGTGGTAATTAATCAATTCAATATTTTAATTGCAATTATTTAATCTCAACTAAGCAAGAGAGAATTACTGATTCTGATGAAGTACCTGTTAAGAAAGCACTTAATCCTTGAATGGGCTGTTTTATTAAATCGATTTGAACTATCTTGCTACTCATAGTCGTCTTTTCTGGAACTACCTGCTGTTCAGTGGAATTTGTGTTGATTTGTCTTTTCCTTGTGGTTACAAGACAGAATTACTAACAGAAAATCCGGAGGAAGTGTTTTAGTGACTATTTTAAAACTGACTATATTGATATTGACTGTCTTGCTATGTGACAGAGCAAGTAAAGTAAGTACTGAGTTATCCTACAACTATCACCTTCAACAGAAGACATCCACGAAGAGAACATTGCAAGATTCCTGTATAAATTACATATGTATACTGCTGAACTTCCTCGGTGGTGCAGCGGTAGCATTGTTGCCTTACAGCAAGAGGTTCTCCCGTTCGATTCTTGGGTTGGGAGTGCCTTCTGTATGGAGTCTGCATGTCCTCCCCATGGTCGAGTGGGCATTCAAAAGACATGCGTTGAATGGGTGTACCTTCATTGAAGGTTGGGCATCCAGCTGGAAACTCAACATCATAAAAAACAACTGCCAGTCATTAGCGGACCGGATTTCCACTGTGGCGACCCCTAACTGGGAAAAGCCGAAAGACAAACAACAACATACTGCTAAACTCTGTTGGGCAATATGCATAATTCATGTTCTTCCTTTGTAAATGTCACCTGCAGAACAGCTTCCTTGGACATACTGACATTGAAACATATATTTTTTGCATATTTAGTTTTACAGCTTCACTCTATATAAAGAGTTAGGAAAATAAAATAATAGGAAAATAAATTGATACCATTGCAAGGTACAAATAATTGCAGGCAACAGACATGTTTGATTTGTTGACTGCAGAGGCTACTTGAGAATCTAAGCATGAAGGGACTAGTGGGTAATATTAACTGATATCATTATTTTAAGGACTGGCTGATGGTAAATGGGCTGGAAACTGAGGCTAGATTGTTAAATGTTTATCTTGTACTCAGTCCTGTATAGCAATACCAGTAAATATCAGTCCTATACATCTGAAGACAAAACATGTGCTCTGCAATGTTTTATGAAGTTGTACTGAAAAAAAAAACTTTCTCTGAATAAACATATATACAGCAGAATTGGTGGGTCATGCTGTCTTTAAAGTGTAGCAGAAAATTACCATACTGCAATGTCTGGAGGCTCTGATTTCATTAATATGATCTGTTGGTACCACAGAACAGTTCTGATGTTTATATGTGGCACACAAGTCATCAAAACACCATGTTAGCTTCTAGTATTTCAATTCATAAAATTAGGTTTCATGAACTATTTGTTCAGAGGAGCATGTAAGCATTAGTTGACTGCAGACATTGCTGAGTCACAAATCATTGGAAATCTGTGATCAAACCATCGCAGGGAAACTCTCTAGAATTTCCACGGGTCCTACATGGGGTTAATTTTAGTTTCTCTATTCATTTCTTTAATTGATAGTCCTCAGTGAGTTTTGTTTCAAATGCAAACTTTTGATGAATCATAACTCGATGAAAAGCCATATGACTAACATATTTTACTCATTCACTGAATCATGCCTTGTTTTTATGGTTTGTGATCACCCTTCTGGTGAGTCTTAGTTTTTTTTAATTTTTTTCCAATCCCTTCATAAATTACTTTGTGATTAATGTTCACTTTTTCAAAGAAAAAATTGATATTTCATATAATTTAGCAATATTCATACCCCTCAACTGCTATGATTTAAGCATAGTGCGATGATTTTTGGAGTAAGATTTAACTTCTCCTAGATTTACAGATTTTCTTCCAAACAGATAGACCCATATAAGGGCACAAATGTTATTAAGTAACTGAAGTTAGCCTATACAAAACCTCCCTGTCACAACCTCTATGTGATATACTATTTAAAGACTTGTCATTCTGGAAACTAAGAAATATGTGTTATTCTTCATGCTGTGCCATGCTTTTAAAGATCAGTTCTGTCATTTTTAAAAGTTAATTAAATGCTAATGCTAAGAGGTCAGGGGTTATGAAGATATGATATCTGCTTAAATTAAATAAAATATTTCTGATTATAAGAAGACCATTAACTGAAGTACAAGTCCCAAGAGGTCATAAGTTGATTTGGGAAAAGATGAACTTCAAGGGAAGACAAGAACAGTAAAAAGGGTAAGTACCGACCAGGCATATATAAAGAATGAACGAGTAGTGAATGTGGGACTTGCAGGAAATCAAAACCTTAATACTGCTCTTCTCCACAGTTGATGAGCACCGCACTTGAAAATCTTGGTGCATCCATTCATTAAGACCAATAATAAAGGTATTCAAAGTGGTACTTTGTTTGACCTGTACAACTAATTTATTATGTGTGGTGGCAATACATTGAGTTAGGAAGCTATTTCTCCAGGGTGTCCTTTTCATGCTTTTGTGTGGATTTAGTTTCATGTGATGGTTGTTTGCAAGGCCTCTGTTTTTACAAAGAAACAGGAGGTCATATATGACTGGGTCTTTCAAGGCTCAAAAATTGAGAAACAAGTCATCCCAGAGCAGCCTCCTGGCTATTGTGTGCAACGAGAGGTGTGCTATGCTATCAGGATAGTTGAGGTATTTATAGCCTTTTATTTACTTCATTAGATATCTTTGAAGTCTTTCTAATTGAATGACATGCTTCAACTCATCCATACCAAAGGGAGCATTGTATTCTATGATGGGTACCAAAGGGAGCATTGTATTCTATGATGGGTACCAAAGGGAGCATTGTATTCTATGATGGGTACCAAAGGGAGCATTGTATTCTATGATGGGTACCAAAGGGAGCATTGTATTCTATGATGGGTACCAAAGGGAGCATTGTATTCTATGATGGGTCTGATTAGGGGAAAAGCACAGTGTCACAATGACTGCTTTGGATCTTGAAGATATTCACTTGGAAACTGTATGACAAAGACAAGTTTTTCTAACTATGGTGGAAACATAAAAAATGCATGAGAAAAAAAATTCACATATGTACCGAGGTATCTTTTGTTCATATCTGTCTAAACAGAAATACCATTTATAATATTTGAGGTAGGAGCAACTTTTTGCTGAATAGAACTGCACTGCATGTTTTTGCATTTAACATGAGATTATTTTCGGTATACCAGGAATGTGCACATTCAAGCCTAAGCCAGTGCAATTTAGTATCTGGTGATAAGTGGATAACTGTCCTCATCTTGCAGTCTTCAGCAAACATGGTCAACAACACTCCTGAGATACTGGACAAGATGTCTGCAAAAATAAATGTCAAACAGTAAAGGGCCTAGCAATGATTTCTGAAGTATCCCATTAGTTGCAGTTTTATATTCAGAGATGTTTCCAGCAGATTTCATACCCTGTCCAATTACCAATCTGCAATCCAGTGAATAAAACAAGTGTTTCCATTAACTTTACATAATTGCTTTAACAATATCAGCATGGAAAACAGTGGCAAAAGCCTTGGCAGGATCAAGGTATGTAGTGTGAAGAGAGCAAACGCTGTCCACAACCTCTGCAAACTTTTCAGAAAACCTTACTAGGTTCAGTAGACAGGATCTGCCCTTCACAGAACCAAACTGACTGGGGTCTAGATCGGCTGAGTTGCCTTTATCTACAGATATGAGTTCTGCTGTGATACATTCCATGGCTGTGCAAATAAGGCTGATGAAGCTGATGGGCCTACAGTTGTCTGTACCTGTAGATGGGCCACTCTTCTGCAGGGGAATCAGTGGCTATTCTACACATATCAAGTACAAACTCTATGAATAGACTGAGGTTGGACAGTTTAAGTAAAACCTTAGATTATACATACTAGCCACTGATAAGAACACTGCCCTGTTCATTGTCTAGTTCCATGAAAATATTTTAGTTTATGACAAGCATTTAAGACTGGCTCAAAGGTGATTTCAGAGAAAACTAAATTTTCAGGGATACTGGGAGTATCATCATGAGAGGATGGGGTAAAGCCAGCACTAACTTTGTCCGCTAATATATTGTTAATATCCTTAGAATTGTAATATGTGTTATCATGAATGATGACCTCAGAGAATTATTGGAAGTTATTTCTTAATTTCCTGTCATAACTGAATAAAGATTTACAGATTCCTTTGATATCTGTAGCAACCTAAAAATGATTTGTTCATAAAAATAAATGTACCTTGCAACCACAGTATTTTTGCTGCATTGGTGATAGTTTAGGCTGCTCCTTTCTTGATAAATGATTTTGAAAAATACAGCTTTTTCCATTATTCTGTCAATGAGGCTAAGCAGTAAAGTTTAACCTCAGTGACACTAACTTAGGAAAGTGTGCAGTGCATTAATAAACTTTAATTGCATGTACAAAGATGCATCCATTAAATTCTATAGATGCACCTCACATTTTTCCTCAGATTGCGCCAGGCGCAGGCGTAGCATAGGTGGTATAATGCCAAATATGGCCGCCGAGCGATTCGGGTACAATCCAATTCCACGTGCACTACCAGCGTACGCCAGATCTGCGCAGCCTTCGGCTCAGGTATACTAATCACCCCATGTGCAGTACTGCACCATGCAAATGAAGGTACATAGTGATTCATTAAGTGGTGCAGGTGTAGCGTAAGCATACAGAAATGTAAACCAAAATAAAAATGGTTTACATTTTGCCAAACAGAACGTCAGAGCTATTAAAGTGGACCAGACTCATGTATTACAAAGTTAACATATGCCAATGGCTAAATATACAGCCAATCGCATAAGAAAAGCTGCACAACACCTAAAAAACAACATTTAATGTCATGTCCACAGTAATGCAAAGTACAACCGCAGGGCATGTGTGTGCAAACGGGAACACAAGGAAAATATATACAAATGTCATAAAATCGCAATGTAATACAAATCATGATTTCACTATAATACTCATTGGTATGCATGGTACACCACAACCAAGCTGCAAGGGTTGCTAAGGGTCTGTGACAGTGTTTGGTGCGGTATCTATGAATTAGTAGTCAATGCCATGCAAATGAAGCAAGTAATAGTGAATCGCAAATGTCCTGCCGGACTAAGGATGTACCATACGGTGCAGCGCTACAACACTGAGGAGTGGTTTGGAGGTATACATGACATCAGCAGTGGGGTGTGCCACTGTAGCTGTAAGCACATTGAAGCAATGCAAATCCAGGCTGCCCGTTGCTAAGCAAAACCGCAGGATAGGGGTGGGGATGTAGGTATAGCATTGTTTAGCTGAGAGCACATATGGTGCCCAAAAGCCCATGTGTACGTGGATAAAAACGTGCCCAAAATCCAGTAAGTGGACGCACGCGCTGCGCACCATAGCTCAAACAGGAAGGTTAGGGGAAGAAAATAAGGAAATGTCGCAGTAGGGTAATTGGAGTACAACTGAGCAATTAACACCTATTAACTTACAGTGTGCAATCGACGGCAGCTAACAAGTCTGCTCGCAGCAACCTGCAGAACAGGATAGGAGAGGTGTCGGATTGCAAAGATAAGAGAACTGTCACCGCAGAGCAAAGCAAACCTGCAGTAGATCGGCCATAGAATACATTTCGCAAGATAAGCCAGGTTTTAGAAAGTACAAAAGAAAGCAGGCTGCTGGATGCATGCCAGAAAATGGGAGGGGAAACATTAAAAAATGTTAAGGGAAGGGCAAGAGGTAATCCACGGCAGCTAAATGTAATTCAATGCCAAAGGCACCACAATAGCAGTACCTGTGGTAAAACACATAAGATACCCTGTAGCTCCGATTGTATATACACACCTTATGACATCATCAGTGTTCAAAGCACAATAGTATAAAGTGTGAAGGCACCTCACACACACCTGTGTATTCCCAAACACTGCACCATTGGTGTAAACAGATGGGGAACTTTTACAATGTACATGTTGGGAGCTGCCATAGCTGTGATTTATCACCATGTGTGAGAGACTGAAGGTGTTGTGGAGGATGATGCTGACAACCACTGCAGGCCCCGGAGGAGGAGAAGAGTGTTCAGACCAAGGCTAACCTACCAGGGGCTCTATGATCTGGAGATAGTAGAGCGTTACAGGGTGGACACGGACATCTTACAGCAAATAGGTGAGCTGTGCCGGCCACGCCTGAGATCCAGAAACAACAGAGGGGAACCCATCTCAGTGGACATGAAGGTATGTGTAAGCTTGAGAATACAGCCACAGGTACCTTTCAAAGGCCAACTTGAGATATAATGGGGATCTCACAAGCATCAGCATCCAGGGTACTACACCAGTTCTTGGATGCCATGTTACCACATGCCAATGAGCATATATACTACCCCCAAACTCAGGAGGAGTTGGCCAGCAATATGCGTCTCTTCCACCATGTGGCACACTACCCGGAGGTACTGGGTGCGATAGACTGCACGCACAGACATATCAAGTCACCACCCAGTGAGCATGGTAGGTGCTACATAAACCGCAAGGGATACCAATCCATCAACTGCCAGGTCGTGTGCAATGCCCAGGGCATTATCATGGATGTATGTGCTGGCAGCCCTGGAAGCTACCATGACTCCCACATCTGGCATGCCTCACAGCTGTATCAGGTATTTGTCAGGTGGGACATCCCATATGGCCACCTTGTGGGGGATGCTGGTTATGCACTGGAGCCGTGGATGATGACTCCCATCAGAAATGCACACACACCCATGCAAGAACACCATAATGAGGCACATGCACAAACCAGAATCATCATAGAGTGTGTGTTTGGGATGCTGAAATCATGGTTCCATTGCTTGGACATATCTGGTGGAGCCTTGCAGTACTCTCCAGGCACGTGTGCCCACATCTTCATAGTATGTGCCATGCTACATAATATGATCTTGCGGAAACAGCTGCAGCAGGGACATAATGGTGAAGGCCCTCACAGCCCACTGCAATTGCCAAGGCCATCACAGGCACAGAGGGATTCAGACCACGAACACCCTGTGCCAGCCCCAGTAGGCAGACGGAGGCATGCCAAATATGCCCACACCTTGGCAAATAGGGAACGTATAGCACATACACTGACAGTGTAGGTCCCTACAGACTGACACACCTCTCCACCTGCACACACAGTAAACTGGACGGCACACACACACGACCACCTGTAAATTGTAATGTATAGGTGGCCTACTGTGTGAATCCTACATAGACAACCCTCAACCATTGCACACACAACAGCTATTGGAACAAGGAAAGTCAACACCTGAACAGTACATGCACCTAACAGCATATGTTGATACTTTATGTATAGGTTCCTAGGTACATCGGTAGGTAATGCCCAATTGTCAGAGACCATTCATCAACTGAGGCAAACAGTGTCTGCTGTCGCCACCACATCGATTAACCAACTGTCCCTCAGTGGAGCAGAGCCAATTGCTGGATCCATGTGTGTAATCACTGTTCCCCACACACTCTGCATGGATTCCCTGGTGTGTTAATGAGGGGCTCCATATACTGTAATCAGGGATGTAGTGGCAAAGCATAGGGAGTACCTATGACAGATATCTGTCACCCCAGCATGCTCCACCTATGGTTGTGTGAAGGTGTAGCACATTATAGTGTGTGGCTCACTGTGACATAGATTCCCAATGCTGGAGCACATCCATTAAACATCACTTGGACATACCATTAATAGGTCTCATCCTTATGTAAACTAACTGAGTTACACATTTGATTGCAGTATGGAGTAACAGCCATAGTACAGTCCACATAATAACACCATAACACGTGTACAAATCCCAGATGCCCAAGTGGTAAAGGCAATGACTATCGTGGATGTTCCTGGTTCCACGTCCTGGAAGGACCGTTATGTAATCCCGAAGGCACAAATAATGGATGTTGGATGCAGGTCATCAGATCAGGTTTAGCACATGTTAGCGGGTTTATGCATTGGCAAGTGCTGGTAAGCGTCATTTAAACATGACTATACAGATATGCGCGAAACAGGGCTAAGCTTTGCTGAATATTGTGCAGATCACGGTCATCGATGTCCAGAACAGGTGAAAATAGCATTATTCACCCCTGTACTAATAATGCCTGCTCTGAAAGGTAAAAATGACCACTGCCAAGAGTAGAACACGCAATCATGTACACAATCACCTAACACTAAGCTACCTGAGCTGTACCAATGACAGGTTAAAACACAAACGTGCGGAGTTCAGGAAACAGTATACACCGCCATGTACACAACGAAAGGTGTGTTCTCCCTCACACTCTCTCTCTCTCTTTATATATATATATATATATATATATATATATATATATATATATAATAGAGATAGAAAGGGTGATTAAGAGAGATATATGTCGATATATACGGATTCACCTATATCTGCAAATATATAGATAGGTCAATGACATGTACACAACCATGGAGGTACAAATAAATAGGACACTGCCAACTACCGAATGTTTTATACTGACACATGTAATCACGAGACTTAAAGACCGAAAGACCACAGTAACAGAACAATAGATATGCGAGTAATATTATCACG
This sequence comes from Protopterus annectens, assembly GCF_019279795.1. Taxonomy (NCBI): domain Eukaryota; kingdom Metazoa; phylum Chordata; order Ceratodontiformes; family Protopteridae; genus Protopterus; species Protopterus annectens. The sequence continues at coordinate 35,530,203 of NC_056734.1, read as the reverse complement.
ATGTTAAGGGACATTTAGTTATCGCTGCCGGTGCTGCAAACCAGGTAGGTACTGTGTTCAACTGTGTTTGCTGTAGTCTGTGTAAGTGTGTCTTGAGGGTGTCGTGTGTGTTTCCCTGGGACTGTAATGTGTGTGTGTGTGTGTGTGTGTGTGTGTGTGTGTGTGTGTGTGTGTGTGTGTGTGTGTGTGTGTGTGTGTGTGTTTGCATCATGTGTCTGTTAGAGCTAACTCGGAGGTAGATCACTACGGTAGGTGTGGTCATAGCTGGCCGTAGGCATATGGTTACCACCGGTCTCACTTTAAGAGGGACAGCCACTCCTTGGGCAGTTGTGTCCTGACAACAAATATTAAAAAGGGCAAATGTCCAAGATTGTAGGACATAATTATGTCCCATATATTATGTAATAGTTGCATTAAATAGTTATTCCTGTATCTAAAATACGTAAATGTTACAAGAAACATGATAAGTAGCTAAAATGCTACAAGAATAAGTATGTATTTAGGATAAAAGTGCGTTCTATCCTGTGTACTGACCATGGGTATGTGTCGGCCTGTAAACACCGATATGTGTCCTGCAAATGTCCCACTATGGCCATTTAAAAAGGTGGCAATCCATGCCAAAGAGGTTTAGTCACCAACCCAACTGCAATGAGTGCAAATATCTGTGACAGAAATACACGAGACAGCTGTCATTTAGTAACATTCCCTTACATATCGATGTATTTCCGGAGGTATTGAGGATTAACTTCACCTGCATGCTGTATAGGAACCAATTAACAATGGCTCAATGTATAAGCCTGCAACAACCATAGTTTTAGTCTACTAAATGATAGGTCTTCAATTAGGGAAGGAGCCCACACACACATATGGAATATGAAGAAATGCAGTCCCCACAAACCTGTATATGCTATGTACACCCACCTACATCTCCCCCACACCCGAAACAATTGCAATACAGACTGTAATAACATCACAAACATCCACTCACTCAATTACATCTGCAGAAGCGTTAACATACCTTGTGAGAGACACATTTTTAATGGCGCCATGTGAAATTGCAGCTGTTGTATAATGGAACAGACGGCAATGTTACAGGTTTTATTTGCAATAGTCCCTTATCAGACAGTTGAGATGACAGGTACACTCACATGTAGAACCACATACTCTGGCCGTCACACACAATCCACGGGGGACATGAATTCAAAATATCCGTGTCTCTCCAAATAGCATTTGCAATTCCTCACAACAAAACACATATAGGCCATGTCCCCGAAGGTAGGGCAAAAGGGCAACGCCCAAGTGGAGAATTCAATTATACCCCACTGTTGCCACGTAATTGCCGAATGGAGTAGCTGCACAGCTGATGTGCATGTAATAATTTACTCAGGAATGCCAATTGGTGGCAGGATACCACATGTTACAGGTATCTACGTATATAAGGATGCCTTGCCATACATTCAAACCGTATGTTCATACCATAGAACCGTTTAAACAGGAAAGGTGTAAGAGAGATATTTACGAAGACTCAGAATGCTAACAAGGTATGTAGAACACTCAGTATGTTAGTGTATGTAGAGCCTGTTTTGTATTAATTAAAGTGTATGCAATGCATAAAGTGGGAAAAGGTATTATGTAGTGATGTCTTGTTGAGCATAGTAACGCTTGTAGAAATTGTGTGTCCTGCTGTAGCCACAAGGTAAACATCTCATACACCACAAGGGATACCACATGAGGGCTTTAAGCAAAACAATTCCACACCACACACCATCAGTGGTAGGGTTAGTCCAACAAGTACATGCCATAGCAGGGGATAGTATATGTTGATATACTGTCACAGTAGGCATGTGTATGGGCATATAACGAGAATAACATGCCTAAGATGGTCCTGCTGTGCAAGTATGCTTTGCATTATGGGATAATGTTTAAAATATGTGTAATATACAGTATTGTAGGTAGATATGTCAGATAGTTTACACAGCATAACTGTTATATCATGCAAACCAAAGGTATGTCTATTGGCATGTACAATACACAATAACAGGATACATATGGCTTGTAGTCATGGGACACTGTAACAGCATGATAGCTAACTGAAATGGTAGAGCTACTCAATTATCCATGCACAAAGGACATGTAATAGCTTCACAGGTTCATAGTTAGGTACTACGCTGTCTCGCCAAATCCATTTGTAAGCCCAACTACAGTGTTTTCACCAGTGGCACCTCCCTCGGGTAGTGTCCTGTGTCTGTGAACAGCAGATCCATTTGTTACCTGAACCTGTATACAGTACAGCCATTGCAGTGATCTCTGGCGTACATGTGTGCCACCCATCCACCCATCGAGGTATCTCATGAAGAGTAATGAGCGACCAGGATGTTCCCGCGGTCGGGGTTTACCACAGCCAATGCACAATACTCTCTTTCACCAATAAGTCCACAGTTGTTACATTCACCAATAAATCCACGCTGAAGAAGATTTCTTCAAAGTTCCACAGCAATGATGGATATTTATTCTTTAAAAACAGATACGAAAAAACATAGTCTACAGTTCAACAGTTTACCCGGGTTTCGTCCGCTAAGACGAACTTCATCAGAATGATTAATCTAATTACTCCTTCCCTTAAATACACAGGTCCACCCGATTGTTCAATGAAATCATTATTAAACGTACTACATTAATCAATTTAACTAAAAATGTATAAAAATGTAAATAAACATAATGACTGTAAAACACATATATTACTTTATAAAACTAACTTTCATATGAAATTCATATGATTAAATGAAAAAATTACAAAAATTTATAGTAATAAAGTCAATCTATGTTCTTAATAAAATTATATTCAAATGATATGATGTATAATATCCATAAATATTTTTCTTCAGTATGTATGTATATATATATAATACAATACCCTTGTTCTATTAAAGCCATTGAGTATTAAATATATGTACATATAATGTAAAATGACTTGTACCACTTTATTTATCACTCCTTTTGATTTCCATAAATGCCTATACATTTCCTAATCTGATATGTTGTAATATACATAAAAAATGGCAAATTTGTTTTACCTCCCTAGTTACTGATTTTAACATTGGAATATATTAAACTACATTATGACCTACCCTTAATATGATTCTTCATAAGAATAGGTTTGATGGTACAATATTCATTTAACCCTGGCCAATTATGGGCATTCAATAGAATCTGCCATCTTAATTCCTGCACATCCAAATCATATTTAGTGTATCTTCCCTGTGCATCATATGGTATATGATCAATGACACAAAATTTAAACTTATGGTTTGCATATAATTGAATATGTCTAACTAGGGCATTCGTGGTTTTCATGTGCTGGATATCTGGAAGGTGTTCTTTAATTCTACTCCTAAATTTTCTACTAGTCTTACCTATACAAAATGCTTTGCAATGTTGACAAAGTGCAACATATATAACATTTGAAGTATGACAATCAAAATGCCCTTTGATTTTAATATTGTGCAAGTTTACCCTAAGTTTATCCTTTGTGTCATTGATGTACTTACATGTTGTACATCTTCCACATTTGAAATTGCCTATGGGTCTATTAATTTTGTGTCTCTGTACTTCCATATTATTCTCAAAATATTCTTTGAAAGATGTGTCCTTTTTATATACAAACTTAAAAGGTCCTTGAAATATTTGTGCCATGATATTATCATTAATAAATAATCCCCAATTTCTTTTAATGATATTCTTTATAGTTTGAGAAGAGTCATCATATACAGAGATATAAAGGGGTATCTGATCTTTGTTTTCATTATTCATATTACTTATTTCTTTATTATAGCCATAACATAGTATGGCCTGATATATTCCTAAATCTCTCTTGTTTTTAACTTCCTGTTTGATTGTTTCACTTAAAATTTTGGGTAACCCCTATTTAAAAACATATTTTCCATAAATTCCAATTCTTGGGTAAAATCCCCTTCTTCACTAATCATTCTGGCCGCCCTGACCATCTGACCCTTTACCACTCCCTTTTTCTGGTGGTCAGGGTGCCAACTGTCATAGTGGAGGTAAGAATTTGAAAAGGTTGATTTTCTATGAATGTTTGATTTGAGCTGTCCATTATTCTTATCATATGTTAACTGCACATCCAAATATGAAATATTTTCGTAACCAATATGATATGTGAATTTCAAAAATCGAACATTATGATTTATATATTCAAGAAAAGTTTTTAATGCCATTTCATCATTGTCCCATACTATAAAAATATCATCCAAAAATCTGGAGTATATTTTAATGTGTTGTTGAAATGTACTTTTGAAAACATAATTATGCTCCCAATATGTCATTATTAAATTTGCATACATGGGGGCACATGCTGCCCCCATGGCAACTCCATCAATTTGTTTATAATAATTTCCTTCGTAATATAAAAAATTATTGTTGAGTACAATATCCATAAGGCCAATCAATGTATTGATTTTTGTCTGGTCGAATACTTTAGATTCAAAAAGCTGTTCTTCTAGCCAGATCAATCCTATGTCATGTGGTATTGATGTAAAAAGATTACATACATCTACTGTAACTAGTATGTATCCATCATTCATCTTGAATTGGTTCATCATTTTAAGGAAGTCCCAAGAATCCCTGGTTATATAAGGAAATTTGGCCATACTTTGTTTAAAATGATGGTCCAGATATTGACTAATGAAACATGTTTTGTTTCTCTTTCCATCCACTATTGGTCTAAATTGTAAATTATTAAGACCTTTATGAATCTTTGGTATGCCAAATATTCCACTAATAACCGGGAAGTCATTTTTCAAATATTCATATTCATCTTCCATGATTTCTCCTTGCATTAGCATGTCTTCCAATAAATTATCAATTCTTTTATGAGCAATGTTAATTTCATTTAAGCTTATTTCAGAATAAGATTTGCTCAATAACATAGTAGTCATATAGGAAATGTAATCCCCTTTGTCAGTTATAACAACACCACTGCCTTTATCCGGCCTCATTATCCTGATGTCTTTAAGGTTTAATATATATTTCAATATTTCTTCTTCATTTTCAGTCATATTACTATGTATAGGTTTTTTATATTGTTTGAAAAATTCCCTAATGTCCATTTCAACCCGTTTTTCAAATGTAGCTATTTTATCATTCATAGAAGGGTTAAAAACACTAGGTTTAGTCAAATCATGACATATATTACTCCTACTGTCATGTGTGTTACCATCAAAGAATATTTTTAAATTTAATTTTCTACTAAATAATTTTAAATCAATAATTGAACCAACTAATTTCCCTTTACGACAAGGTACAAAATTAAATCCTTGTGAAAAAAGGTTAGCATGTTCACTATTTAATTCATGTTTAGAATAATTGAATATTTTATAATCCCCATAAGTATTAGTTATTATATTGGGATTACTTAAAAATTCTTTATCTATTGGTTCAAAATTATTAGTTAAAATACATTGATTAACCTTATCCAAATAATTATCCACATTCAAATCAATGTGGAAATTGATGGGAATAATGTTTTCATAATTTTCCAAGAGTTCATTAATTTCATAATTTTTATTAGTATTCTTGCCATTGCTTATTGTGGTTTCTGCTGTATTAACCATTTTATCATTCATTTCATTTGCTAAATTATATGTTGAGTCAGGGTAGTCATGTGTAGTTAAATTCAGTAAAATTTGATCTTCCTGATATACTTTATTTATTTCTTGTTTCGTTTCACCTTGATTGGTACTTGTAAAAAGTATTTCTTCAATATCATTGTTATTTACTTGTTCATTCACATTTACAACATAATTCTCTTCATTTATATTATTGTTGACTTGCATATGATTTGTGTTGACATTATATTCATTACAACGTACGCCATCTATTTCTATGAATCTGTTACATACATAACCATCCTGTGAATACAGGCCTGATGTAATGTATTCATTCATATTATCACATTCCATTGATGATAAATTATCAAAATTATTAAAATTACTATCGTACTGTTTTTCATAAATGGAAAATAAATCATATTCACTGAATATATCATGAACATTTGATTCTTGTTGTGTATGTGGGTTGAATACATCAAGTACATGTGTGTAACCCGAATGAAGTTCATTAAGTTCATTACTGTATTTGAACAAACCTTGTACTTGATGTCGTTGACGTAATCCCAAAGTTTGTGTATCGATCGTATCACTCATGTCCATGGATGTATGAACATAATCTGAAGTTCGATATAAGGATGGATTCTTCACTTGCGACTCTTCCACCCGGCTTTCGCATTGTTCGCCGATAAAAAATCTGTTTTTGGTCTAGCCCCCATATTTCTGTATTCATCATCTACATGCCTTGTTCCTCAGTTGAGGAGCCTTTCCGAACACCTGACTCCTTCATCTGCGTAGTTAGCATTATGTTCATTGGGGCCATTGTGTTGGAAATCTTCGTTGTCGGAAGTGATGTCATATACTTCCTGTCTCTGTCGTGTTCGTTCCACATGTTTGTCGTTACCATGGTCACGATGATTACGTTTTGTTTTGGGATAAACTTCACCCATTTCATATCTTTTGGTGTCTCTTGTAATTTTATTACATTTTTTGTTGTATAAAATATCACAACTAGAATCAATGTCTTTGATGATAGTAGTATAATTCGTGTAATAACTATCAAAGGAAGGATCTTGACTGATGTTCTGGTTAAGTATGTCCAGTTCATTAAGCATGCTGTCTATTCTCATGTTGTTGTATTTAATCATGATTTCCATCATTTGTATTCCGGTGTTATTGAACAGCTCATGTAACTCATCAAGCATGCATTCGTTATTTTCACAGCCATTTGGATATTTCCAAAGCCGTAATCCTTTGGGAACCATGTGCAAGTCTATGTTTTTCTGTAAATAGCTGTTCTCTAATTGCACTCGCTTATATTTAAATAGTTTCACTTCAAAAGTTCTTAACATTTCATGCATTGCATTACTTTGTTTCACTAGTTGAGGTTTAAATGTACTGTTCATTGTATTAAATGAAAAATGATTTTCGCGCCAAGTTTTATGATGTAAAATGTTTGTGACACAAGTAGTTTCCCCATTAATACGCTTACCTTGCGTTAATGCTATCGGGGATTTCGGTGTAACCTGTGTGAGAGGTAGTCCAAGAGAATCATCCACTACTTCGATGTTATCGTGGCTGTCTTTATTTAATAATTTTTGAATGAGAGCCGAATGCTCTCTCAGTCGTGCATTAATCTGCTGGAGTAACACTCCGGTGTCCACTGGAATCACCTCGTCTTCCATAAAGACACAAAACCAAGATGAAATACAAACTAGTAATGAGCGACCAGGATGTTCCCGCGGTCGGGGTTTACCACAGCCAATGCACAATACTCTCTTTCACCAATAAGTCCACAGTTGTTACATTCACCAATAAATCCACGCTGAAGAAGATTTCTTCAAAGTTCCACAGCAATGATGGATATTTATTCTTTAAAAACAGACACGAAAAAACACAGTCTACAGTTCAACAGTTTACCCGGGTTTCGTCCGCCAAGACGAACTTCATCAGAATGAATAATCTAATTACTCCTTCCCTTAAATACACAGGTCCACCCAATTGTTCAATTAAATCATTATTAAGCATTACTACATTAATCAATTTAACTAAAAATGTATAAAAATGTAAATAAACATAATGACTGTAAAACACATATATTACTTTATAAAACTAGCTTTCATATGAAATTCATATGATTAAATGAAAAAATTACAAAAATTTATAGTAATAAAGTCAATCTATGTTCTTAATAAAATTATATTCAAATGATATGATGTATAATATCCATAAATATTTTTCTTCAGTATGTATGTATATAGATATAATACAATACCCTTGTTCTGTTAAAGCCATTGAATATTAAATATATGTACATATAATGTAAAATAACTTGTACCACTTTATTTATCACTCCTTTTGATTTCCATAAATGCCTATACATTTCCTAATCTGATATGTTGTAATATACATAAAAAATGGCAAATTGGTTTTACCTCCCTAGTTACTGATTTTAACATTGGAATATATTAAACTACATTATGACCTACCACGAATGCCCTAGTTAGACATATTCAATTATATGCAAACCATAAGTTTAAATTTTGTGTCATTGATCATATACCATATGATGCACAGGGAAGATACACTAAATATGATTTGGATGTGCAGGAATTAAGATGGCAGATTCTATTGAATGCCCATAATTGGCCAGGGTTAAATGAATATTGTACCATCAAACCTATTCTTATGAAGAATCATATTAAGGGTAGGTCATAATGTAGTTTAATATATTCCAATGTTAAAATCAGTAACTAGGGAGGTAAAACAAATTTGCCATTTTTTATGCATATTACAACATATCAGATTAGGAAATGTATAGGCATTTATGGAAATCAAAAGGAGTGATAAATAAAGTGGTACAAGTCATTTTACATTATATGTACATATATTTAATACTCAATGGCTTTAATAGAACAAGGGTATTGTATTATATATATATACATACATACTGAAGAAAAATATTTATGGATATTATACATCATATCATTTGAATATAATTTTATTAAGAACATAGATTGACTTTATTACTATAAATTTTTGTAATTTTTTCATTTAATCATATGAATTTCATATGAAAGTTAGTTTTATAAAGTAATATATGTGTTTTACAGTCATTATGTTTATTTACATTTTTATACATTTTTAGTTAAATTGATTAATGTAGTACGTTTAATAATGATTTAATTGAACAATTGGGTGGACCTGTGTATTTAAGGGAAGGAGTAATTAGATTATTCATTCTGATGAAGTTCGTCTTGGCGGACGAAACCCGGGTAAACTGTTGAACTGTAGACTGTGTTTTTTCGTGTCTGTTTTTAAAGAATAAATATCCATCATTGCTGTGGAACTTTGAAGAAATCTTCTTCAGCGTGGATTTATTGGTGAATGTAACAACTGTGGACTTATTGGTGAAAGAGAGTATTGTGCATTGGCTGTGGTAAACCCCGACCGCGGGAACATCCTGGTCACTCATTACTAGTTTGTATTTCATCTTGGTTTTGTGTCTTTATGGAAGACGAGGTGATTCCAGTGGACACCGGAGTGTTACTCCAGCAGATTAATGCACAACTGAGAGAGCATTCGGCTCTCATTCAAAAATTATTAAATAAAGACAGCCACGATAACATCGAAGTAGTGGATGATTCTCTTGGACTACCTCTCACACAGGTTACACCGAAATCCCCGATAGCATTAACGCAAGGTAAGCATATTAATGGGGAAACTACTTGTGTCACAAACATTTTACATCATAAAACTTGGTGCGAAAATCATTTTTCATTTAATACAACGAACAGTACATTTAAACCTCAACTAGTGAAACAAAGTAATGCAATGCATGAAATGTTAAGAACTTTTGAAGTGAAACTATTTAAATATAAGCGAGTGCAATTAGAGAACAGCTATTTACAGAAAAACATAGACTTGCACATGGTTCCCAAAGGATTACGGCTTTGGAAATATCCAAATGGCTGTGAAAATAACGAATGCATGCTTGATGAGTTACATGAGCTGTTCAATAACACCGGAATACAAATGATGGAAATCATGATTAAATACAACAACATGAGAATAGACAGCATGCTTAATGAACTGGACATACTTAACCAGAGCATCAGTCAAGATCCTTCCTTTGATAGTTATTACACAAATTATACTACTATCATCAAAGACATTGATTCTAGTTGTGATATTTTATACAACAAAAAATGTAATAAAATTACAAGAGACACCAAAAGATATGAAATGGGTGAAGTTTATCCCAAAACGAAACGTAATCATCGTGACCATGGTAACGACAAACATGTGGAACGAACACGACAGAGACAGGAAGTATATGACATCACTTCCGACAACGAAGATTTCCAACACAATGGCCCCAATGAACATAATGCTAACTACGCAGATGAAGGAGTCAGGCATTCGGAAAGGCTCCTCATGATGAATACAGAAATACGGGGGCTAGACCAAAAAGAGATTTTTTATCGGCGAACAATGCGAAAGCCGGATGGAAGAGTCGCAAGTGAAGAATCCATCCTTATACCGAACTTCAGATTATGTTCATACATCCATGGACATGAGTGATACGATCGATACACAAACTTTGGGATTACGTCAACGACATCAAGTACAAGGTTTGTTCAAATACAGTAATGAACTTAATGAACTTCATTCGGGTTACACACATGTACTTGATGTATTCAACCCACATACACAACAAGAATCAAATGTTAATGATATATTCAGTGAATATGATTTATTTTCTATTTATGAAAAACAGTACGATAGTAATTTTAATAATTTTGATAATTTATCATCAATGGAATGTGATAATATGAATGAATACATTACATAAGGCCTGTATTCACAGGATGGTTATGTATGTAACAGATTCATAGAAATAGATGGCGTACGTTGTAATGAATATAATGTCAACACAAATCATATGCAAGTCAACAATAATATAAATGAAGAGAATTATGTTGTAAATGTGAATGAACAAGTAAATAACAATGATATTGAAGAAATACTTTTTACAAGTACCAATCAAGGTGAAACGAAACAAGAAATAAATAAAGTATATCAGGAAGATCAAATTTTACTGAATTTAACTACACATGACTACCCTGACTCAACATATAATTTAGCAAATGAAATGAATGATAAAATGGTTAATACAGCAGAAACCACAATAAGCAATGGCAAGAATACTAATAAAAATTATGAAATTAATGAACTCTTGGAAAATTATGAAAACATTATTCCCATCAATTTCCACATTGATTTGAATGTGGATAATTATTTGGATAAGGTTAATCAATGTATTTTAACTAATAATTTTGAACCAATAGATAAAGAATTTTTAAGTAATCCCAATATAATAACTAATACTTATGGGGATTATAAAATATTCAATTATTCTAAACATGAATTAAATAGTGAACATGCTAACCTTTTTTCACGAGGATTTAATTTTGTACCTTGTCGTAAAGGGAAATTAGTTGGTTCAATTATTGATTTAAAATTATTTAGTAGAAAATTAAATTTAAAAATATTCTTTGATGGTAACACACATGACAGTAGGAGTAATACATGTCATGATTTGACTAAACCTAGTGTTTTTAACCCTTCTATGAATGATAAAATAGCTACATTTGAAAAACGGGTTGAAATGGACATTAGGGAATTTTTCAAACAATATAAAAAAACCTATACATAGTAATATGACTGAAAATGAAGAAGAAATATTGAAATATATATTAAACCTTAAAGACATCAGGATAATGAGGCCGGATAAAGGCAGTGGTGTTGTTATAACTGACAAAGGGGATTACATTTCCTATATGACTACTATGTTATTGAGCAAATCTTATTCTGAAATAAGCTTAAATGAAATTAACATTGCTCATAAAAGAATTGATAATTTATTGGAAGACATGCTAATGCAAGGTGAAATCATGGAAGATGAATATGAATATTTGAAAAATGACTTCCCGGTTATTAGTGGAATATTTGGCATACCAAAGATTCATAAAGGTCTTAATAATTTACAATTTAGACCAATAGTGGATGGAAAGAGAAACAAAACATGTTTCATTAGTCAATATCTGGACCATCATTTTAAACAAAGTATGGCCAAATTTCCTTATATAACCAGGGATTCTTGGGACTTCCTTAAAATGATGAACCAATTCAAGATGAATGATGGATACATACTAGTTACAGTAGATGTATGTAATCTTTTTACATCAATACCACATGACATAGGATTGATCTGGCTAGAAGAACAGCTTTTTGAATCTAAAGTATTCGACCAGACAAAGATCAATACATTGATTGGCCTTATGGATATTGTACTCAACAATAATTTTTTATATTACGAAGGAAATTATTATAAACAAATTGATGGAGTTGCCATGGGGGCAGCATGTGCCCCCATGTATGCAAATTTAATAATGACATATTGGGAGCATAATTATGTTTTCAAAAGTACATTTCAACAACACATTAAAATATACTCCAGATTTTTGGATGATATTTTTATAGTATGGGACAATGATGAAATGGCATTAAAAACTTTTCTTGAATATATAAATCATAATGTTCGATTTTTGAAATTCACATATCATATTGGTTACGAAAATATTTCATATTTGGATGTGCAGTTAACATATGATAAGAATAATGGACAGCTCAAATCAAACATTCATAGAAAATCGACCTTTTCAAATTCTTACCTCCACTATGACAGTTGGCACCCTGACCACCAGAAAAAGGGAGTGGTAAAGGGTCAGATGGTCAGGGCGGCCAGAATGATTAGTGAAGAAGGGGATTTTACCCAAGAATTGGAATTTATGGAAAATATGTTTTTAAATAGGGGTTACCCAAAAATTTTATGTGAAACAATCAAACAGGAAGTTAAAAACAAGAGAGATTTAGGAATATATCAGGCCATACTATGTTATGGCTATAATAAAGAAATAAGTAATATGAATAATGAAAACAAAGATCAGATACCCCTTTATATCTCTGTATATGATGACTCTTCTCAAACTATAAAGAATATCATTAAAAGAAATTGGGGATTATTTATTAATGATAATATTATGGCACAAATATTTCAAGGACCTTTTAAGTTTGTATATAAAAAGGACACATCTTTCAAAGAATATTTTGAGAATAATATGGAAGTACAGAGACACAAAATTAATAGACCCATAGGCAATTTCAAATGTGGAAGATGTACAACATGTAAGTACATCAATGACACAAAGGATAAACTTAGGGTAAACTTGCACAATATTAAAATCAAAGGGCATTTTGATTGCCATACTTCAAATGTTATATATGTTGCACTTTGTCAACATTGCAAAGCATTTTATATAGGTAAGACTAGTAGAAAATTTAGGAGTAGAATTAAAGAACACCTTCTAGATATCCAGCACATGAAAACCACGAATGCCCTAGTTAGACATATTCAATTATATGCAAACCATAAGTTTAAATTTTGTGTCATTGATCATATACCATATGATGCACAGGGAAGATACACTAAATATGATTTGGATGTGCAGGAATTAAGATGGCAGATTCTATTGAATGCCCATAATTGGCCAGGGTTAAATGAATATTGTACCATCAAACCTATTCTTATGAAGAATCATATTAAGGGTAGGTCATAATGTAGTTTAATATATTCCAATGTTAAAATCAGTAACTAGGGAGGTAAAACAAATTTGCCATTTTTTATGTATATTACAACATATCAGATTAGGAAATGTATAGGCATTTATGGAAATCAAAAGGAGTGATAAATAAAGTGGTACAAGTTATTTTACATTATATGTACATATATTTAATATTCAATGGCTTTAACAGAACAAGGGTATTGTATTATATATATATATACATACATACTGAAGAAAAATATTTATGGATATTATACATCATATCATTTGAATATAATTTTATTAAGAACATAGATTGACTTTATTACTATAAATTTTTGTAATTTTTTCATTTAATCATATGAATTTCATATGAAAGTTAGTTTTATAAAGTAATATATGTGTTTTACAGTCATTATGTTTATTTACATTTTTATACATTTTTAGTTAACTTGATTAATGTAGTACGTTTAATAATGATTTAATTGAACAATTGGGTGGACCTGTGTATTTAAGGGAAGGAGTAATTAGATTATTCATTCTGATGAAGTTCGTCTTGGCGGACGAAACCCGGGTAAACTGTTGAACTGTAGACTGTGTTTTTTCGTGTCTGTTTTTAAAGAATAAATATCCATCATTGCTGTGGAACTTTGAAGAAACCTTCTTCAGCGTGGATTTATTGGTGAATGTAACAACTGTGGACTTATTGGTGAAAGAGAGTATTGTGCATTGGCTGTGGTAAACCCCGACCGCGGGAACATCCTGGTCGCTCATTACTATCTCATGAAGAGTGCTAGTGAGGGTCCCTGCTTGATGTACATAGAAATCATGTTCCAAAGCATGGTGAGTGTCTGGTTCAGGAATGTATCCCTCAAGCACGTCCCACTCATCGTTGCATTGGTGTACACATCCCTGAGCATGTTGCTCTCAGTGGCTTTTGCTTATGTTGCTTATGTGGAGTATATCCATCAATATTGTTGTGGACATGGGCCCTGTATGTTCAGCAGAGGTCACCCCTGAGTATGCAGTATGCAAATGTGTACAGTTGTGTGTCTGTAGTTGTGCTGCATACGTCATCCTTCAGACGTCAATAATCCTCATGGTGTGTTAATGTTGTGGTATGTAAAGCCGTTGCTGTTCTGTAAGGTACACCCCAAAAGGGGTGTTGTACCCTTGAATGTGTGTCATACGTCAGGAGTATAGAGGTACAATGGGTGCCTTTGTTCCAGCTACAAGCCCATTACAGATAAGGGTGGCCACTTAGAAGGATATCCACGCCACTTTGGCAATATGGTTATCAAAGGAGTGGGTGCTATATATGTGTGTACTAAGATCCCGTATAATGTCACATGTATGTAGGGGACTACCACCTATGTGATAGTCAGTGGGTGATTGGTGTAATCCAAAGGGGATGTCTATGCACCTTGTGTCATGCAGCTTGAGGCCATGTTATCGACACCAGGTATCCGTCACAGTGACACCCTTATGGAGGGTGTCTGTATCAGCTGGTGTATCAATCATGGCTCCTTGTTTGCAGTCATCTGGAAACCTATTCAGGGAAAGTCTCTCTGTGCTAGCCTGTACCTCAGGGAAGTATATACCGAACATGAGGGGCCCTATGACCGAGAACTGTGGTACGCCAAGTGTGACTGAATTACAGTAGGTACTATGGTATGCTACCCTCACTGTGTGGGTCCTGTCCATGAACCACTTTGCATAACATCTCGAGATGTAGGGGTCGATGTGCAGGTGGATGTGTATGTTGTCAATACCAGAATGGAGAACGGTGCTGAAAGCCAATGAGAGGACAAGGTAGGCTGTGTGGATGCCCTTACCATCATCAACTATCCTGGTAACTGTATCAAAGGAGTCCACCAGGTGTAGGAGCCATGGTCTGGCCCTAACAAATCCAACCTGGGTGGCATCAAAGGTCTGGAGCCCACCAATGTCTCTGTGAATGACTTCCATGATGATGTGCCCCATAGCCTTGCGGAACAGTCCAGTCAGGCGTATAGGGCAATAGTCCCTCTGGTTCATTGTGGCACCACCTGTGTGGAGTGTGATAACTGTTGCTGTGTGCCATTCAGGGGCCACAGTGTCTGATACAAGGCTATTAGTGAATCTGTTGGCCAAGTGGGGAGCCATGTCGTTCTGAGATTTGTGTAAATTGCAGCCTGGGATGTTGGATGGTCACATGGAGTCTGTGTTCCAGGCCCTAGAGAGTGCAGGTTTGAACTGCATAGTTGTGACCACAGGGACTCTGTATTGTCTGTGTATAGATTGTGGCCCTGTAGGGAGTGAGAGGGTGTAAAGTTAGCATTGAACCTATCTGCCAGGATTTTGCCAATATCAGTTGGTTCTGTAATGTTCCTGCCTAACCGTTGTATGTCAGAGCAGATGTGGATATTGCCATTGAGTACTGACATACCTCCATAATGCTTTGTGGTAGTCCTTGGAATGTGTCGCAGTAATGTTTATGTAGCTAGCTTTGGAGGATGTGATAAGGGATCCTGGGTTCCTACTGAAGCTGACCAGTGAGCTACCCCACCCATGGGATTGTACTCCACTTTGCAACAGCCTCCACCTTTTGTTGTACATTATAAACATGGAACTGGACCCCCAGAGTGGCATCCATTATCTGGTGGGTACCATCATGGCTCTGTTTAGGATAGCATGATCCATGCAGTCGTGTAAGTGCTAATGAAGTACAGTGGTGTATGTTTCAGTGTTTGTAAGTACATTGTCCATCTGCACGGGTGTCATGACGTTTACTACTGCTGTCATAAGACGTCTGAAGTAGGCCTTGTAGAAATCTTGTACTGTGTATTCCATGAAGGGTGTGGTGCTGGGATGTGGATAACAAGGGTGATTAGCATACGTTCAGAAACTACCAACGAGGGAATAACCCCAGGTGTGGAACACCAGTCACATGTTGATAATGTCCATGTCTAGGATATTGTTGGCCTTGGTGGTGGTGTGTATGGGTTGATCCAGCATATTGGAGGTTATGAATCGCAGAAAGCGTTGGCCTAATGTGTCGGTACATGAGTAGGTATCCAAGTAAAGTGTGGGGCAGTGTCAGTCTCACATCAGTAGTTCCTGTCTGAACCCTACTGTCCAGTACACCAAGAAATGAGGGCCGGTAACCATGGGGGTATAGTGTGGAATCCATAGCAAGTTACAATGTGTATAGCAGTTCTGGCCACAGTTAGTTGCACGTGGATTACCTCTGATACATTGCGCTAAGTATCCAGCCTGGAGGTGTGTACATCCCTGTGAAATATGGACACACCTCCACTGTGGGTGTGCCGGTCCTGGTTACATGACTGAAAGGTGTGGTCTGCGTATAGCCTGTCAGTGCAGGTGTGCTCTCTGGAGCCTAGAGGCAGGTCCCACTCACTGCAGAGATATCGAAGTGGTCCATGATAAGGAGTGCCTCGTCTGAGTGCATTAGAGATGAAGATGTCAAGCACTGAGTAACATTACCCCAGGGTTTGCTTGCCTGTTCCTGTTCTGGTGGTGAATATGTTATTGGAAACTGTCTAAGACAGGTAGTGTAGAAGCAGCAAGAGCCTTACATGTTATCTGTAATCCCAGGGCCGACAGATGCATGTCATCTGTGCCAAAGCATTGTGTTTTGTTGACCATGTCACTCAAAGCAGACAGATACTGGATGCCTATGGAATGACAGCAGAAGCATAGGCAACTGTTGAAGTGAAACATTCAGTCGTTGTACAGTGGTATCAGTCTGGACTAATGCAGAATATGCTTCTCAGGGCTTGGGAGATACATTCCTGGGCTACAAGACAGGAGAGCTATTGCATGTCCCTGTACATGTAGTCCAGGAAGTTACATCTCAGGGCAGTCACACTAACATGGAGAATGACAGTCAAATTGTACCTGGTGAGGTGTGGCATGGGTGCATAGGTTATGTTGCGGATCCTGTTACCCGACAGCCAGATATAAGCAACTATCGCCTTGTGTAACCTGCTGAGTGGAACATCAGTGTGACCGCCTACAGAGTCACCTATGACTGGTGTGTTGAGTATGTTATAACACCCTATTGGCTGTAGTTGATGAACACACATAAGTCTGTGGGCTATAAGTAATTGGTGTGTTTGGTGATGGGGGCTGCCTCTGTTGCATACACAAAGAGTATGGAGAGGTTCTGCAAATGTCGTAGTCATACTATGTGTGGCCTGTGGTGGTGGAGATCTAGTAAGACTATGTGATGAGTGGGGTGTGTTGCAAATGTTTAACATCCCCACATGAATGTCAGGTTCAGTCTGGGTTGGAGAGCATTACCCCCAGCATGGTTACCTATGTGCATCTCCCACAGGATGTAGTGTCGTATGTTGGGAGGTCAGCATTGACTGTGTACATGAGACAATTGCTCTATTGCCTCATGTTTGCCATATTCATCATATGGACAGGCAATAACACTGGTAATTGACACTTGGACATGCCTGTATATTCAACCATGTCTCACAAGATATGTGAGGTATGTTTGTACAACAGCTGTTGTACTGTAAGCAAGTTGGAAATGTAAGGACAAACAGTGTACTTGTAGGAAATGAGTTGGAATGGGTGCTTTAGTAATTAGTAGCTCATGAAGTGCTTACATGTTCTGAACAAGTGCTAAGCATGAATATGCAATACAGATAGGGTGTTGGATAATATAAACCCACTGCAACCCACAAGTGGAGACGCCAGTCATAATGGGAGGTACTGTACTATTACCCTGCTGAGTATGGTTTGCAAGTCCATGAACCTTTATCAACGTAGATGTTAACAGTACAGATGTAGATGACAGTATGAATGATTTCACACTGCATAGCATACCTGTGACAGGTCATAGGACATCATCACCCATACTGTGTTCCAGCTACACTGAGTATACTAGATGTACCTTCGTATGTCACAGGAGTGTTCTACCAATGGCCTGTTGACAGAAGCAAC
This sequence comes from Protopterus annectens, assembly GCF_019279795.1. Classification (NCBI taxonomy): domain Eukaryota; kingdom Metazoa; phylum Chordata; order Ceratodontiformes; family Protopteridae; genus Protopterus; species Protopterus annectens. Next base: position 35,511,953 of record NC_056734.1, on the reverse strand, counting down.
ACTACAAAAGGTGTCTGACTGACATGTGCATATCACACCAGTGGCAGTTACAGTAAAACATGGTTAATGTTTTGTATTCCCCCCTCATTGTAGCCCATACCACACTGACAAATGGGAGGCATCTGCGTATGTAAGGATGTGAATGGCCATGACCTAGGAGCAATAGCTGTCTCAGTGTTGTGGACAACATACAGAATGGTCTTTGTGGGTGAGGTGCATGACATATGTGCACAATCTGACAGCTGCTAATAGCATTGTTATCACTAGGTGAATAACCCTGTAACCATTAACTACCACCTAGGCAGCGGTCAACATTATGGACACTGTGTGTAAGGGATGGTGCTGTGCAGTTCACCTCCCTGAGCTGGTAACGTCTCCAGGCCCATTAGGTAGTCATACGAGGCACCCAAGTCATGACAGGGTGCCATCCATGAGCATGGAGATCATTGGACAGGCATACTCAGCACTCAGGTGATCAATATCAAATCACATATCACCTTTAAGGGGTATTGGCCATGTGTGAATGGGCGACACCAGCCTTCACAATCCTCACCTCCACTATGCAGAATGCTGGCTATCTTGCATAAAGACATGTGCAACACTGTGATGTTGGACATGCTACATGTACATATCCTGATCTGAAAGACATAAGGCATGGACAGACACCTTCCTACTACAAGGATCGCCACATGCTGGACAGATTCCTGTGCCATACATGTTACATACTCCTGCCATACCATGCAACCCTGTCCATCATAGCTGCACATGTCATCTCTGCCATACATGGTGCGATGACGGCATGGTAGATGTATCATTAACTGTCTGGATCAGTAATGTGGCACTGATGCACCTTTCGGTGGCAAAATAGCTGTTGGATACAGCTAGAAAACCTCACATCCTATGCCCATACATGGCCCAGGGCATACACACTACTGCATGACCTTGTCCGTACATGCTATAATTGATAACCATCCCTGCGAATAACGTCCGGCTAGCCATTGTCCCATGTTTATCACATGTGCAATACAGGTGATACGTGGCAAGATGGTGAACTGCTGTACAGTGCCATGTAGATGTATATGGCAAAACACATGCATGTAAAGGTTTCCGTGCGCATGTCTGCATTGTCACTGCTCATGTCCGTTAAGGCAGTGTATGTGTTGATATGTGACATATACACAGCATCAAGGTCAACAGCATTACTGTGGACACATCCAGGCATGTGCTGATAGGTAAGAACACCAGTACAGGCAAACAGACATGCCCACATCAAGACAGCATTCACATGGAGTATGAGCAATGTAATGAGGTGACATACATATATGGTGATGATATCCAATGCACAACGGGTGTTACATGTATGTGACACAAACATGTCAGTCGTGTCAGTGTCATGACGATTTGCAAAGATAACTGTTCATATGTACTAGATTTAATACAAATGTATGTGCAGCTGTATCTCTGTACATCTCTGTGATACTGTGACCTGTCTCCATCATTATGTCTTACAGATAATTCCACGTTCACGCCTGCCAACATATAGCCACCTGGAGGATGATGCCCTCATACCGTACCTCCATGGTAACTATGAGGTATTGTTCAGCCATGTGCCACAGCATGCCCAGCAGCATGATGACCTGCAGCAGGAACTTTGTAGGAGGGTTAATGATGTGGGTGGCCATAACCGCACCTACCAGCAGGTGCGCAGACACTGCACAGACCTGATATGACATGTGAAACAGCGTGCCAATGCAATCGCCAGGGAACAAGGTAGAACAGGTGATGGGCCACCAACCCAGCCCCCACTCACACCTACCGAGGAGCTACTGGCCAGCCTGGGGACACCCTTAGAACAGCATCCACAAACACTAGCTGCCATCGTGGAGGTGGGTGTCTTCCAACCTCCGAGCCTGGAGTTGCCTGGTAAGTCACTACTGCACATATAACTATTATATCCCATTTAGTTGCATGTGTCACTGTACAATATGTAATGTAACATCATATGCAAGGTATGTTTACACACATGCCGCATACTATAGTATGCTACCCTGTGTATGCACACATGTGCAAACTATATGCTATTGTACAGGCAAATATGTTAACATGCACAGTGCACCCTGTAGCTGTCATACAGTCATGGATAATGTTCAAACTACTGTGTCACCACTATACAGGTACCTCTGGCGTGCCGCACAGACAGTAGTCCATTGCAGGTGAGACAGTTATCAGTATCAGGCATGTTAATGCATAGATCTATTCACCATGTGGCCAGTTAACACATGTACACATAATGTACGGTCCAGTCATGATATACAGGTCGCATCTGTCATCAATCACACCGGCTACCCATGTGCAATATATACAAACTAAATGAAACACCGACATGAAACCACAGTATCTGTCATTGGTAGATGTGTAGACAGCTGTGCATACAACGGTGGAGGTGTTGTTCAATGTAAGAATATGTACTATACATTGGAACAACACATGTGTGGTACGTAAACAGTACCACACAGTGAACTGGGATATGGGCAGCCCACAGGATTCACCATTGTGGAATATGCCCCTGCAATGGGTGCACACATTGTGATGTGCCATCTGACATGTCCCAGACATGTAGTGTTCCGGCTGCAACATTGTCTCACAATCCCATAATACATACCCCACATACCAAACATACAACCCTTTGTCTGTATAACCCTGTGGACAGTGACGTATCTGACATCTATGGGTGTATGTCATATGGGACAACACAGACATGTGAGATAGATGGCCATCACAAACATTTGGCCAACACATGTTCACACATGGCCATGGAGGATGGCCAGAGACATGTAGCAACACACAGTAGATGTGATGTGTATACACCCTGTTGCACATTGTCCACACATGGTCCAACTATAACCTTTGTTGAATGGTTATATAGTTGATGTTAAACACTGGACATCCTAAAATCCTGTGCACAGCTTGTGGAGGTGTCACATAATTTGACCATATAAGATGTGTTGAACATCATGACTGTGTCACAGCATGACAGTAGTCACCTGTACAGCTTCCACAGACATAGACACCACATCAGGCCACAGATACTGTACATTTCCCTTGCTGCTGTTGGACATCACTGTCAGCCGTGCACCTCGTGTGTGTGGTACATACATATCATGTGGGACATGGTGTATTGACAAGTCTGCTATGTGTGGACACGGTTGCCAGGCAGCTAAGACATTTTAGTAATTGTGCAGGGGTGTCATCCGCAGGTCTTCCGGTGACCTGTCACATGACACAGCATGGTTTAGTGTGTATACACCTCAGCGACGTGGGTCACAAAGCACAGTATTCATGTAATGTGTATGCATGCAGTCATGGCTATGCACTGTGTGTGTATTTCACACTGTATAGCAATATAGACACCTCATGATGCCAGGCAATGGCACAGTGTCTGTACTTCACACTGTATAGCAATGTAGATGCCTCATACTACCCTTCAATGCTCATGCACATCTGCTAAAGGTGCATTCTATCTGTAGGGCATACAGACAACATTGCAATGTGATGCCCATTACACCACTGTACATGTGTCAGGACACCACTGTGTCAGACATGCATGCATGTCAATGCACACGTCAGCAGATTACATGTCATACTACATGTTAATGTCAAGGTCACATCAGCCATGTGTACTGTTAACCTGTGCTGGTCCACATGGTGTATCACAGGGATGCATGCTTACTACCATGATTGTGTGAACTGCATGGCTTCTGATATGACACCTGCTTGCTGTTGTGTGCAACCCAGGGATGTATGCTAACTACCACTATTAATGTCTAGGCTGCATGCCGTCTGCTGTATCACATGCATGCTGCATGCCTTCTGTCAAATCACATGCATGGTCTGTCTCTGTGTCTGTGTGTGTGTGTGTGTGTGTGTGTGTGTGTGTGTGTGTGTGTGTGTGTGTGTGTGTGTGTGTGTGTGTGTCTGTCTCTGTGTCTGTGTGTGTGTCTGCTCTGTGTGTGTCTGTGCTTGTGTTTGTCTCTGTGTGTGTCTGTGTCTGTGTGTGTCTGTGTCTGTGTGTGTCTTTGTCTGTGTGTGTCTGTGTCTGTGTGTGTCTGTGTGTGTGTGTGTGTCTGTGTGTGTCTGTGTCTGTGTGTGTGTCTGTGTGTCTGTGTGTGTGTGTCTGTGTGTGTGTCTGTGCGTGTGTCTGTGTTTCTGTGTGTGTGTGTCTGTGTGTCTCTGTGTCTCTGTGTCTCTATTGTAATGTAGAGTCTTTCTTTGCATTCATAGGTGATGTAGGTGCGTTACCCTCCTGCGGTCCATCTGATGTTAGTGTCCCCACAGACTCTAGCAGTAATGAACACATGCTTGAGGTACAGGCAGGGTTGTCAGGGGCTGAATCTGTGCCAATGGTTGCCATCTCAGCTATATCCCCCTCTTCCCCGCACACAGTTCTCATGCCAACACATACCCCATCACCAGTGGCCATAGAGGAAGGACAGTCAGCGTGTTTTAGTCTGGAACAGGAATGTGTGGTGGCTACAGAAGATGTGTCTTCACACCATGGTGTAAGTGTAATGACTGCAGATGTGCCACACAGGCATGTGGCCAGTGCTGCTTGTAGGAGGACCTCTGGCAGACATGCACCTGCAGGACAGAGTGCAGCAGCTGGTGTCACCAGATGCATGTTTCAGACTGTAATGGCAGCACAGGCACGTGCTGAATGGCAGAACAGAGAAGGGAAGAGGCTTCAGAGGGTTGCCACCCGTTCTTTAAATGACAACCTCCAGGCACTGGCAAATGCTCAACAGCAGATTGCTGACGTTCTGGACAGGCGATTGGGTGACATGGTTGGAATCCTTGACCGTGGCATGGCAATCCGCGAGCGTGAGCTGTCTGTGCTGGAACATCTGGTAGGAGTGAGGCATTGGCCACATGGATGTAGGCCAGCTACACCACCTGGTGCAGGTCAACGTGAACGAGCTACCTCACATGCCCGCTCCCATAGTGCCAGTAGCAGTAGCAGTGCAGCTGGTGCTGTGCTGTCCACACCAGGACACAGCAGGCCACGTGGACGTGGCCCTGGATGTTCCCAGCGGGGACATGGTTCCAGTGGACATGTGTCATCGGACAGTAGCCAATCTGTACCTCTGCCTGGTAGTACCTGTGCAACCCCTGGCAGGCACAGGTCATGTGGCCGAGGCCAGACACAGTGAGCTGCACATCCTGGTCTGTACTATCTGGAGCTGTCAATAATACTCCTGTGTAGGCCGGCCACATGGCAGAACTGTTTGCACACATAGACACACACAGCAGAAACATCTGTAGGGCACCACAACACCCACATGCATAACAACCACACATGTCCAATCAGATCATCGGCCCTAACCCACACACATGATGTCATCCACTGGTGCATCCTATGCCCCTGGCAAACATTATCACCCTGTGCATATGATGATGCCTGTGCCGCATCCCTGTCATCCACACCATTGGTGCAGGGACACGCTCATAAGGTCTGATGCACAGGGTGAAGAGAATAGTGAGAAGTGTATATTACATTTGTCGTGTACTGTTGACATGCACCAGACATACCATGTAGTACAGCTTTAGAATGCATTGTTATATGTTCACAGTATGTGTCTTGGTAACAACAGTAACAGCATGTTGGTAATTATGCCCTGCTTTCCTCCTTAAGGTCTAATTGCATGTGCCATTGCGTTACAGTGTTTGCAGTTAGAATGCATTGTTGTATGTTCACAGTATGTGTCTTGGTAACAACAGTAACAGCATGTTGGTAATGATGCCCTGCTTCCCTCCTTAAGGTCTAATTGCATGTGCTAATAAGTAGCAGTGTTTGCAGTTTCCCATGTGTAAATGAGTACTCACAGGCATGTATGGCAATACCAGCATGCTATACATAGCCTCAACCTCACTGTTAGAAAGGCTACCATTCCGCAGATGTCCACACATCTACTGATCCAGAAGCATGTGAGCTGTTTAATAGGCTACAGTGGCTAGAGACGTGACATCCATACCGGGTCACATCACAGGTACAGTGACATGGTGCGGGGGGTTTACACAGCAGTCTGGCTGTTGTCAAGGATAGAAGCCAGTTGATAGCATGAGGCATCACTGTGTAGCAGTAGTACACTGTCACAATACAGGATGAGAACACACACAGACATACACAGAAACACACAGTAACATGCCCACACTCACTGGGTCAATGACACTATAACGCACACTCGATAGTGTTGAGGTGAGGACCCCTGCCTATGTGGTAATCACCTTCACAGTACTGTGCATCCACATGACGCGACACAGAGAATGAACATGTACAGCTAGGCAGTAAGGTTGAGACCGACGGCATCAACAGGGTAGTAGATTGCATCACCATGAGGGGTTAGCTATCCTGTCTATTCTGTATGCTAGCATACACCCTCACTCCATGCGCCAGACAGCCATACATGCATACATACACACACACACACACACTGTGGAGTCCACAAATTTCATTCACATACAGATAGCTGACATGTGTGTGATACACACACCACCCCCTGCCTATGTCTTGCTTTCTACACTGCAGTATGTACAGATCTCTACAACAGTGTACAGGGGTGTGTAACAATTGGGATGTATTCCCCACCATACGTGGCATATATGGTCACACAAGCAAACACACATGGCAGTACTGTGAATCATACACCTGCTATATGATGATACATCTGACAGACATGCAGCAGTATTGGCCACATTATGTGTACCGATGCTACCTTCGGCAATTGTGCTGCTATATGCATACAGGAGGATGTAAGTGTTACAGGTGTCAAGTGATTTACAGTCAATGACACCCTGACCGCTGTGTAGGTTGTATGTCTTCAGCTTCAATTAACAGTAACATAGCGTACTGTTTGCACATGTTATGGTAGGATGGCTTGTGACACACCTGTGAGCTGTCTTCAGCAAACATCCATCTGCAAAGGTGGACCACCACTTTATGTACACACATCCATCCATACCTGATGTACATCCTACCGTACTGTCAGTATTTAACCATATACAGGTGTCAATAATGGGGCTGCATTGCAACTGCATGTTGTAGTTAGACACAGATGAACTGCATACATCAGCTACTGCACATGCATGGTAGCTGAATGCACACCATTACATGTACATGTGTGTTGGTCCTACATTTCTGTCATGTAGCCATGTTTGTATGCATTGCAATTGGTGGACATGTGTGATGACATACATGACACATGGACTGTTGTATGATATGATAGTTGTCATGGGTAACTAGTACAGAGGGAATGTTACCTCAGTCAGCATTGCTACCTTATGTACTGTTAGCATTCAACAGCCATGGGCCTACCTTCCATGTGCATGCGTGTGATTGCTGTAGCCACCTGTCTGCACGGAGGACAGCAAAAGCTATGCTATGTACATATGTGTTGTTTGTGTTTGTGTGTGTGTGTGTGTGTGTGTGTGTGTGTGTGTGTGTGTGTGTGTGTGTGTGTGTGTGTGTGGGCCATGTACTTATCAACGGCAATTACATGTATGTCATATCCAAACACGAGTGTTTTTTGGTGTACAGCAACAATTATCTGTTACAGCTGTATAAGACCCAGGGCTCCTGTTATGTGTAGAGCCGACCTGGTTATGAACAGTGGTATCATTGCATTGCATAACACATGATGGGACCCTGTCAGTACATGTGTAGTCTGCACAGTTGCTGTAGACCTATGTACAGTCCACTGGTCATGAGTAACATGGTGTTGTACTAATGTATGGATGTGTGTTGCTGGTCCAAGGACATGGTGATGTCTGAGGGCTACATAGTAGAATGCGGCATTTACCACTGTGATCTGCTCCTGAGACATCTGTGATGGCTCTTGAGTGTGTACTGGTCAGTACATGTGAGTGGCCTTCATGTATGTGGGGACACTAACACCTTCATGTACGTGGGGACACTAACACCTGGAGCGGTCCATCATGGTCTTATGGCCCACATGTCTGTATCTGAGGTATACGGTGGCAGTGCTATTGTGCACAACTGTGCCATATGCCAGGTGTTCCTCACTGCAGAGATGAACGTATTCCCCATTGTTGGATTTGGATTGTCAGCTGTGATTATGAATGCTACTCATCTAGCACTGACAACTGGTGTCCGATATATGTAGTGCAGCGTTCGTGCTAACAATGTTCACTATCGACACACTGTGCCTTTCCGTGTTTAGAATCCGTGTGCATACAAGACAGCCCTTCGCTACTACTGTGTGTGAGCATGCCCAGTATGCCGTTGTGTAGATGGACACATAGTACATTCCAAACGGACGTGTGCTAAGTTTGTGAGCATGCCCAGTAACACCTTGTGTCGGTTATGTGCCTCTGTGTATGGGCATGACCATAGAAATCCTGTATAGCGATAATGGTCATCCAGGCAACAGATGTCCATACCCCACGTCAGGATGGATTCCTACATTAAACCCACTGGTTGACTGTCTTGAAAGGTGTGCTGTCTGTGGCACATCTCGTATCTATGTAGTGTTGTAATATTGCTCCGTAGATAGGTAGTTGTCCCGCTCACACCACTGCCATGTGTTTGTCTCCGTCTGCCTTGGGAAAGTAATATGCTTTTAGACTGCTCACATTCCATACAATCCCTATCGGATTTTATTCCATTCTTGATGATGTCATCCACCTAGATGTATGCCTGTGGGAGTGCTGTGTTCCAGTAATCTTGGTAGCATGTTCTGTAACTGTGTAATGCTGTAGTGTGATAAGGTAGTTAGGTGTATGTTCGAATTCCAGCCCTGCCAAGTGTGTGTGTGTTTCCAGCTGCCTGGGGACAGAGTAATGCTTTTAGACTGCTCACTCTCCATACATTCCCTATCGGCGTCTTTGCCTTTGCTGATGATGTCATCCACCTAGAAGTATGCCTCTGGGAGTGCTGTGTTCCAGTAATCTCGGTAGCGCGTTCTGTAATTGTGTAATGCTGTATTATGATCAAGTAGTTAGGTGTATGTTTGACTCCCAGCCCTGCCAAGTGTGTGTGTGTTTCCAGCTGCCTGATGACAGAGGAATGCTTTAAAACTGCTCACTCCCCATACATTCCCTAGTGGCGTTTTTGCCTTTGCTGATGATGTCATCCACCTAGAAGTATGCCTCTGGGAGTGCTGTATTTTAGTAATCTTGGTAGTGCGTTCTGTAACTGCGTAATGCTGTAGTGTAATAAGGTAGTTAGGTGTATGTTCAAATCCCAGCCCTGCCAAGTGTGTGTGTGTGTGTGTGTGTGTGTGTGTGTGTGTGTGTGTGTTTCCAGCTGCCTGTGGACAGAGTAATGCTTTTAGACTGCTCACTCCCCATACATTCCCTATCAGCGTCTTTGCCTTTGCTGATGATGTCATCCACCTAGAAGTATGCCTCTGGGAGTACTGTACTCCAGTAATCTCAGTAGCGTGTTCTGTAACTGCATAATGCTGTAATGTGATAAGGTAATTAGGTGTATGTTTGAATCCCATCCCTGCCAAGTGTGTGTGTGTTTCCAGCTGCCTGGGGACAGAATAATGCTTTTAGACTGCTCACTCCCCATACATTCCCTATCGGCGTCTTTGCCTTTGCTGATGATGTCATCCACCTAGAAGTATGCCTCTGGGAGTGCTGTACTCCAGTAATCTCAGTAGCGCATTCTGTAACTGCATAATGCTGTAATGTGATAGAAAAGACAGGTAGGTGTGCGATTCCAAGTCATGACAGGTGTGTTTGGCAGACGTTTCCTATGTGTTGGCATCTGTGAGTTGCTAGCTCCAGGATGTGTTGAGTGTGTTTTGCTGCATTCCTATATAGTGTCCACAAATGTCATAATCGGCCAAGAGACTGGGCTGTCAACACATACACATACATTCGCCAATAGGTCTGGTGAGTAAATGTCAGCAGCCCTACTCTTACCCTTACTACTCTCTGACCCATGTAATGCAACGTAACACACTTGCCTTGATAGTAACACCACTACATAATGCAGGTGGCACATGTGGTTTCCCTTTCATTCTTATCTAATGCTTTGGTGTCATGTGGTCCGCTGTTGTGATGTAAATTCAATATCTACATCTGTGTGTGTATATGTATATGTGTGTGTGTGTGTGTGTGTGTGTGTGTGTGTGTGTGTGTGTGTGTGTATATATATATATATATATATATATATATATATATATATATATATATATATATGAACATTAGCACTATTGAATGAATGTCTGTGCTGGAAGATCTGTACATGATCACCTCAGCTGTATGTATATCTGCCATGGCTTAGTAGTAAAGCACTTTGTCTGTGGTGTACAGGGTCCTGGGTTCTAGTCGTGTAGAGACCGATTATTTTGTTGATGGGAAGAACAAGGGACATTGAATACGGTGATAGTAAGTCACCTTTAGCCAGTTGTGTGCGGATCTGAGCGACAATAAGCAGTGGTTATTAATTTGGAGGATCAGTATGGGTCATATGACTATGCATGAGAAGACAATACTATGCAAATGAGGTTGACAATAGTGAATCCCGTTTATTCCCAGGGTGTGATGCAGATCCCAAGAGTGTATGTGTGTAGATAGCCGGGTGCATGACTGGAGTATATGTGAAGGCATGGGAGGGGTTTTAGCCATACTGTATGTACATTGGAGCCCTGTGCCTCGGGATTGTTCCTGCCTTAGCACACCTAAGCTTGGGGTGTGTCTATACCTGCCTGGTGAAATTGGGAGGGACAACAGCAGTAGTGGAGTAGTCAAGGTGAACAGGCTGCACAGACAGGTGATAATTAGCACAATCAGCAGACTACATGGCCAGGCCACCCATGAACACTATGGTAAAGTGACCAGGCACCAGACACACAGGTTTCTCCTACACTCTGCACCAGCGGTGTATACATGCGGGGATATTTCTCGACACAATCCAACCAAATGAGAAGGGCTGCAGCAGGTGACATGGACCGACATGTGCAAGAGGCTCAGGGTGGTGAGGATGTGAATGCTGCCGAACAACCCTTAGTGAGGTGACAGAACACTTTACAGACCCAGGATAACCTACCAGGGGCTACATGGGCTGGGGATAATGGAGCACTATGGGGTGGACAGACACCTCCTACAGCAGCTTGGTGAACTGTACCGGCCACACCTGACACATTGAACAGGCTGAGGGAAACCCATCCCAGTGGATTCCAAGGTATGTGTTGGCCTAGGTATACTGGCCACAGGTACCTTCCAATGCACAACTGGGGATATCTTGGGGATCTCACAGGCATCTGTATCCAGAGTATTGCACCAGTTCACAGACGCCATGTCACCATGTGCCAGTGAACAAGTACATGTCCTCAACACATGTGCTTTGTTGGCCAGCAATATGCGTCTCTTCCACCAAATGGCTGACTACCCTGGGGTACTGGGTGCTATAGCCTGCAAGCATGTACAAATCAAAGCAACACCCGGTGAGCAGGGTAGGGCCTACAGTCACTGCAGGGGCATACCCTCCAAACAGCTAGGCCGTATGTGATGTACAGGGCATTAAACTGAATGTGTGTGCTGTCAGCCCTGGAAGCTATGACAATTCCAATATGTGGCATCTGACGCAGCTCTACCACACCTTTGGCAATATGGGCATCCCCTACATTCACATAGTGGGGAATGCTGGATAACCACTGGAGTCGTGGCTGATGACACCCATCAGCAATGCACACACACCTGAACAACTACACCATGCTGAGGCACACGCACAGGCAAAACATATCATTGAGCATGTGTTTGGGATGCTGAGGTCACAGTTCTGGTGCCTGGACACATCCAATGGAGCCTTGCTGTATTCACCAGCTACATGCACACAACTTGTTATGGCATGTGCTATGCTACACAATCTGATACTGTGGTAACAGTTGCAGCAGGAACTGCATGGGGCAGGGCCACACAGCCCCCCACCAATGCCAAGGCCTGTACAGGCACAGTGTGACTTGGAGGAGGAACTACCTGAGCTGGACCCAGTCAACGAAAGGAGGCATGCACAGTATGACCTTACCCTTGGCAAGGAGGCAACACATGGCATATGCACTGACACAGTAGGTACCCAGGGAATCTCACCCTCTCTGACTCGCACAGACAGTACAAGGGATGCCAAACATGACACTACCTGTGCTCAGCCATGTACAGGGAGTGCACTGTGTGCATCCGACATAGGCGACCCTCCAGCACCATCCTCAACTCTGGAACATCCCCAAGGTAAGTCAATCAACCTACCAATTGGCAGTTGCATTAGAATGTGTATTTACCTGTAGCTATGGTATGGATGTGAGCATACAAGGGAATTTGGTGGCCGACTGTTAGGGCAGCAGACAATGCACATCCATAGTGGCACTATGACATCTGTAGCACAAACCGGGATCACAATAGTAGCCAGTAGTACATAGGGTGTCCTAACCCACTGCAGGTTATGGGCTGAACATCATGTCTGTCCATACAGCCCACACAAGGCTCATACAGCTGGACAGGTGTAGACCACTACAGGTAAATGCTATACAATGGCCTCTGGAGATGCACAATGGATGACCCCAACCCCCACAAATGCACACACAGACTACAGCAGACCAGGCAGTTGGATGCAGGTTGTGAAGGCTAGGACATCTGAAACCACTATGCTGGTAATTCAAGCTAGGATCCAATGTACACTGGTATGCCTCCAACCAGCAATTTAGGTGGGTACACACACTGAAATGGAGTACCTGGCATATCAGTACAGCAGTCGCAAATGTGTACAACTGTCAGCTGTGCCCCCCTTCCAACGTACACATGTGAGGGTCAGGTGCACCACTCCCGGTGCTGTGTAGGACTGTGGATGCAGTTGAATGTCCCCCCACGTTGTGCAGAAATGTAGCAACTGTCAATGCCACATGACCGTTAGCTATCCTGCAGATACAGCATGCCACCTGTCGGTGTACAACGCAGGGGTCGGCACCACAGTACTAACTATATGGACATGTGACACATGTGATCCAGTTGACTATACTGTGCATGCTCAAACACATGACAGTATGACGGTAATGTCAGTTGACAACATGCGTAACAGTAATACTGGGCATGCTCACACACTGAAACACAGAGTGGCCAGGTCTATAAACACCAGTGGTCTGGACATATCTGCCAGTACCTTGCTATACTGTTGGATGACTGTGCTGTATGGTATGTGTGTGGTACTGTCTATTGTCTGTATATATTCCATGGTGTATTGGCAATTCACATGAGCTGTGTGTGCAGGGTATTGCTACCAACACGTGCAAAGGACGGTTCCTTGTTTTCGTCCAGAACGATGCCTTTGGATACGGAGTGGGTAAGGCACATTCCAGCCGGTGGGAGCATTTGTGCATGTCTTTGCACATTGTTAAGCACTGCTGACCTCTGGTTACAGCTCCTTATACTTGTTTAGACTCCACATTTCTTTAACAGTGCAATACTCGCATACTGGTAAACAAACACGCGTACACCCACTCGCTAACTCACTTGCACATGCACTGACATTGGTGCTACCATTTGTCACTCACGCTGGGTGGGCACGATTCCTTGTGATGCCTATTGCATCGGACTACATGATTAGAGTATCGGGTATGGCTAAACATTAGGCGACGGCAGGCGTTTGACTGTATGGACTCAGCAGCCTGTCCAGTGACGTCATCATATGATATGCGTCTTCCTCATACAATCTTCTCCCATCTGGCTGATACATGGGAACTGATACTCTGCAATGCTGACATGTGAATGTGTTTTGGGAAACGCATCTCTCAGCCGGGTCATGCTACCGCATACCTATTGTAGGATTTCCACCTTTTAGATTATACACATTCTAGGCGTAACACCTTTCCCACTTTGCATGGGACAGTCCCTCATTAGGCATATGTGTCATGCGACAATACTGTTGCCATAGCTAACGTCCCAATTACAGGACAATATTATTTTCGACGTGTCTGTAATAGTTGCATGTAACGGTTATTGTATACATGACACGTCCATATTTTATATGAAGTAGCATAAGCAACCTGACTGCTGCTTGACTATGCTTTGATTTGTGCGACTATGTATATGTCTGTACTATGCATGACTGTAGGTATGTTCTGACCTGGTACGTCTGACATTTCTACAGAGCAGCCCCACTTTGGCCATTTGGAAAGGTGGCAGCCCTATAGGACCTGTATCACATTTGGCAAGGCAGCACATACCCACAGCCAGTAGCATACTGACTACTTCACCGGTTTGCATACGTTAAGGTTATTCTTCTAGCATTATAGTTGCTACTACTGTTTCCTATAACATGTACCTGTTACAGATGCAACAATATAATTTTATGACACCACTACACACAATATATGAACTCTTTTCCTGATATCAAAGGCCATGTGCCGTAACATTCATTTTGCAGGACACAACTGCCCAGAGTAGAGTGTCCCTCACAAAGGTGGACAGGTGGTAACCCCACATTATTATACTATCATCTACCTATGGTGGTTGGCGGAATATGCGCTTTCCATCACTAGCAGACCTCACATACGAATGGGGGAGAATGAACACTTGTATCAGGGACACTGCATAACACCCTGAGGGACACATTTGGATGATTGGTTCTATTGACGTGACACATTGACAGTAACAGGGCATATGTATTCATTCACATTTGTCGAGGTACATGCTGTACATGACTTATACATGTATTCATTAATCATTACGTGTATTCCGCCACCTGTCCACCTAAACGTATTAGTTCTGGAAGTGTTTAGTTAGTACTGTGTTACATTCTGATTCGTAATCATGGATGTCCATGCTAATCGGGTACAAGGCACTGTTATAGTCCCTATGTGTTCCCACAATGGTTTACGGACTATCCAGTAGATGGGCTCCTCAGGTGTGGGCATAGCAGAAGCCTATACCTCCTATAGGAATATTAATTACATCCACGAGGAGTGCCTAATACATCTCTGCCAACCAACACCTGCACACTTACACACATTATGGCATACCCATGATTCCCCTACCTGACACCCCACTACAGCACTCATGACTCATACTTACTGTGAGTGCAGCTGGGGTATGAACACACCCCTTCACACTGCACACACTCCCTGTCTCAGGACACATGTCGTACATTCTGTCAAACCATGTGTTATCAGACTTGCACAACCTACTGTTCCGTGTACAGCTACATCCTGCTCACATCGATTTCCACGGGTTCATATGTAAAGTGAATTATTGGCGTCCTGCAAGGACCCCGTTATCCATGTTTATAGTGTAGACCTTGCAGATCTCTCACACTGGTACTTTCCTGCCGGTGTTTTTGAAAGCAGCGGTGTATTCACCTTTATTGCGTGTCTGTATGTCTGACCGGTCGAGTTGGGCAGTGTGGGAGGGCAATGTTTGTTTCTTGGACCTCCCAGTAGCATTTGCCAGGTCTCAGTCTGTATATTAACATATCAATATATAACTATAAATATATATATATATATATATATATATATATATATATATATAAATATATATATATATATATATATATATATATATATATATATATATATAATATTATATTTATATTTCTGTGTCTGTCTATGTATAGATATATATGTATATATACATATATATATATATATATATATATATATATATATATATATATATATATATATATATATATATATATATATATTTGTAGAGATATGCAGTCAGGCATTATGTCTATTCCGTCATCTGTTTACCTAATATCACTAGTTCTGGAGGGGTTTAGTTAGGACTGTGTTGGATTCCGATTCGTAATCATGGATGTCCATGATCAGGCACTAATATAATCCTTTTGTGTTCCCCAATTGGCTTACAGACTACCCAGTAGATATGCTCTTCATGTTTGGGAGTTATGAGCATCAGCAATGCCCACATAGGCATATTAATTATTTCCGCTGGGCGTGCTTACTACATCTCTGCCAACCGACACCTGCACACATAGGCCCATTATTGCATACCCATGATTCACCGACCTGACACCCCTCTACAGCACTCATGACTCATACTTACTGTGAGCTCAGCTGGTGTATGAACACACCCCTATACACTGCCCCCTCTCCCCATCTCGGGACACATGTCATACGTTTTGTCAACCCATGTGTTATTACAATTGCACAACCTACTGTTCTGTGTACAACTACATCCTGCTCACATCGATAACCACAGGTTCACACGTAAAGTGAATTTTTGGTGTCCTGCAAGGGACCCCGTTATCCATGTTTAAAGTGTAGACCTTGCAGATCTCTCCCACTGGTACTTTCCTGCTTGTGGTTTGGAAAGCAGCGGTGTATTTATCTTTATTGCATGTCTGCATGTCTCACCGGCCTAGCTGAGCGGTGCAGGGGTAAACGTTTGTTTATTGGACCTCCCAGTAACATATGCCCAGTCTGAACATATGTTACCCGTAATTGCTTGCTGTACAGTAAACTAGTTATGTACATGTGTATATCTACAATAACATATATATATATATATATATATTTCATTTGTGTATATGTGTATATATCAATAAATGTTGTATGTGTATATATAAATATATATATATATATATATATATATATATATATATATATATATATATATTTATATATATATATATATATATATATATATATATATATATATATATATATATATATATATATATATATATATATATATATATATATATATATATATATATGTATATATATATGTATATATATATATATATATATGTGTATATATGTATGTATATATGTATGTATATATATATATATATATATATATATATATATATATATATATATATATATATATATACACACATCTGTATAAAAAAGCCACATCACTTGACAAAAAAAATTATTATTGCCAGCTACAATATAAACACCAAAATAACCCTCAAAAGTTCTGGGCCGGTTTAAACAATCTTCTCCATCCAGGTAAATGCTCAACTCCTACTCCAGAAAAACTATCTGATAAAATCCCAGAAGAAGTAGCCAATTCCTTTAATACCTTCTTTACTGACACTATACGGTCCCTAGCTAACCAACTACCAGCTACCAGCACCCCTAAAACAGATATCATCCAAAAGTCCACACCCAGCTTTAAATTTCAACCCGTCCCAACTGCCTATATACGATCTTTACTGAAGAAACTAAAACCAACTACTCTCTGCAGACCTTCTCCCAGCTGAATACTTACAAAAAGCTGCTGATGTCATAGCTTACCCCATCTCGATACTTATCAATCGTACCATAGCAGAATCCACAATCCCCTCAATATGGAAAATATCCTATGTAATACCACTCCATAAAGGTAGCTCATCAACGGAACTATCAAATTATAGGCCCATAGCTATACTGTCACCATTGGCCAAAATCATGGAAAACTGCATACACAAACAACTTCTTTACTATCTTATCCAGAACAACCTACTAACCAGTTCTCAACATGGCTTCAGACCCCACCATAGTACAACCACTGCCCTTCTCTCTTTTACTGACACAATTTACCATAACTGGAATAAGAAAAAAATATCATCAGCTCTCTTTCTGGACCTATCAAAGGCCTTTGATATGGTGAACCTCCAACTATTTCATAATACCCTAAAAAATCTCCATTTAGACAACCAAACTCTGGAGTGGTTTCATGCCTATCTCTCTGAGAGGCAACAAGCTCTCTAGCCTCCTACCTAATACCATAGGGGTTCCTCAAGGTTCTATATTGGGACCTCTTCTCTTTTCAGTCTTTATAAATGACCTCTACAAAGCCATCCCTGACACCACCTGCATTCAATACGCAAACAATTCGACAGACATTAGTTTGTTCTGATCCATCTCCAGTCAACCTATTATCAAAAACACAATCCTGTTTCACGGCAGTAGAGAATTGGCTATCGTGACGTCAACTGATTCTGAATCCAAATAAAACCAAATTGTTACTCTTCCACCCCACACATAAGACCATACCCACACCCTTTTCTATACAATCCAAAAATGGGACAATTATCTCCCCAGACTCCTATACTAAACTATTAGGAGTTACCTTTGACAATAAACTTAGATTTGATATCCATATCAATCAGACTATTAAAACCATTAATAAAAAACTCGGGTCACTATATCGAATAAAATCCTTTCTTACTCCAATCGCAAAAATGGCCACTGCCCGCTCTCATCTTCTCTCTACCTTCCTGTATGCCTCCTCTATTCTTACGAATCTTAACATATCTGACCTAAATAAACTATCATGTTGTTATAATCTTATTGCCAGATTAGCAACTGGCATGCCTTACAGAACCCATCATTGTATTAACCTACAAAGTCTGGGTTGGATAGAATTCCCAAACCTTCTCCAGCAGAGCCAACTTATAGTGGTATTTAAAATTCTGAAACAACCCGACAAAACTCCTGCACTGAAAAACTTAATCAAACCTTACAACAATCTCGATAGTTTACGCTCCTCTAACAAGCTACTAGCTCAAACAGTCAAATCTAACAACGCAGGGGGTGACGCACTCTTTGCCAATGCCATCGGAAAAATATGGAACTCCCCTCCTCTCAGCCTCACCATCATTCCCTCCATAAACCTATTCAAAAAAAGGTTAAATCACCATCTCAAGTCACATTGGCTTTGCCAATGCTCAAGTCCAGATTAACTCTACCTCAGCTAGTAATCTTTTTCCTTTTTCAGGGCTAACCATATTAACCTATTTGACCTTTCTCTTATCTGACCCCCCACATCCTCTCTTCCATGTGAATCTCTTTATTTTACTTCTTAAATTAAAATCCTTTTAAAACTATCCTAAATGGTCAGCCTAGAAAGAGAAAAAGCATGTTGTAATCTGTGTCTGTTTTTTTTTTTAATACTTGGCGTAGTTTATTTTAAATACTTTATGGTATCTCCTCTTTTTGTTTAAACTACCAAAGGAGAACAATCTGTATTCTATGAACATGTACTTACCTACTGTCAATGTGGAGCTTTTCTCCCCGGGCCTCCACTGAAAATGGACATATATCCAGTCGGACCTTCCCGGTCAACAAATGTAAAATAAATAAATAAATAAATAAATCTGTGTGTCCGCTGACCAATACATTTCCCACAGAAACACACTTACACATGTGTATTGGGTTTTATCTCTGCTTCAACAGCATACTATTGCCTTAGTCATTATGACACCGACACTTCACTCCAGTTAACTTGTAATTGGTATATAGCACATTATACAGTGGACAGATGTCGCACTTTGTTCAAGTATGGAGTACCGCTGATAAGTGTGTTGTGATACAGTGTCATTTGACCTATTCCTCGTCAACACAGCCTAGTATACCTGCTACTGTATTTGTGTCTGTGCACATTCCTATTATTTATGTCAATAAATGGAGTGCATGTGTTACAGAGAATGTACGTTAACATATTGATGTCTGCTTATTGTTATGTCTTTCGGCTTTTCCCGGTTAGGGGTTGTCACTGCGGAACTCCGGTCTGCTACTGATTGGCTGATAGACTTTTACGTGCATAGTTGCAAGCCCTGATGCACAACCTTCAATGACGGTACGCCCATTCACGCATGTCTCCATGCAGGAGACACTCTAGCTTAGAATCGCTTTTACGTACTAGCTGACCTACACATGCCACTCCATTGGAACTGGCGCAACCAACCCTGGCACACCTGTATCCATAATGGCATAGTCATAGTTCCTTCAACCCACCCATGTTGAGTTTCCACGCGTAACAGCCATTAGCCACATGATATCACAGCCATGACACACCTTTACACATTGCCCGCTCCAGACCGTTAGGAGCCCTACACATATTTTGTACTGCCTCATGTATTATTTACACATACGTGCCTTTCCTGGTGTTATGGATTATGAACATTTCTGGGTTACAAGTGTAGGTGCTCACAACATGTAATACATTCCGTCTGTGTGCAATGTTGACGTAGCAGTTCAAAGATATTATACCCACTGGTATGACCCTGCCTCTGGTGTGAATAGCAGTGCTCATCTCACTCTTGCGCAGCTTTATCTGACATACACTGCAAGCACTATATAATACCTTAGTTGCTTTAGATTCCCTTCACAACCCATGTGTATACTTTCTCCTTTCGGTGTTCATTTTATATATATATATATATATATATATATATATATATATATATATATATATATAATATATATATATTTAATTGTTATTTCTTTTCATGTATTTCTTTATTTTATATCTGTGTATATATATCTATACACACATCTATATAGCTATATATACATATATAAGTTACATCTGAACAAAACAACATACATTTCTTATGCTGGGAGTTGCTTACACACACGCAGGCGCACTTGCATATCCTTATTGTGAGTTACATATGTTTACTGCCACGTCTTTGTGCTTAGGTGTGCCTTATTCATTATGACAGTTCCACTTTGATTGATGGAATCTGGTTAACGTCCCCATGCGAAACACACATTCACCTTTACGTGTTTAAATGTTGGCTTTACAGCACAGAGGCATTCATTACACAAGAAAGTGATATGTGCTATAGTCGTACTTGAACCGGGAATGCATTTACGTTAGGCAGATGCTCTAACCACTACACTATTGGTGTTCTGCTTCATTTATATGTATACCCACGGTTCATAGCTACCCTAACATATGCCTCACCGCTTCACTTACACAGCAGGCATCTATTCTCCTGCTGGGAAAACTGTGGTGCTACACATACGACATTCCCTATTCCCTACTGCTCTGGACCCATGCTGCATGTCTACTCACTCCAAGGATATTCAGAACTCCAACACTTATAGTCCTGGCACATACGTGTGTTTGATTGTCAGGGTGTTCATGTGCTGGTCTGGGTTTAGGCTTGTCCGACTGGTGACCAGCACTGCCCTGTACCTGTTCAAATGTCAGACGTAGCACATGGACAGAGTCGGTCATGATTTTAACATTCTACCTGTGTTTATAGATGCAGGGGTTTGGGCACCTCTGATCACATTATTAGGTTGGCACTACATAATATAGGGTGGGGGGTGGTTCCACTAGATGATACAGGGTGAGGGTGTTTCCACTGGTGTTTCCCTTCACATTTGACTATTTCATTCATTCATATATATACAGTGAATATTATTCTGGACATCACTTATGAATTCATTACATGTATGCAATAGTCCTGTCAACAAATGTGACAGTTGGTTGGTGTACATATGTGTACGGACCTCTATGATACTCAGGGACTAATTTCAACAGTGACAGGGACAAGGCAATGACAAATCAGGGGCAATCATGGACACTTCTACAACATTAGTACTATTAACTTGGAACGTGTTGACAGATTCGGAGACATATGTATTGCTACTTATTTTCTGCAGTTAAATGCGTCTATTACTCTTAATTCTTGTCATTAGTCATCCTCATTCAACATCTTTCCTCCAAAGGTCCCTGGTTTTGTGAGTGATTCAGAGGCTGGCCAGTTATTGTGTGAATGCTCTGACCATTGATAGGGTTGCCATATTTTCATATGTACAGGATGGAATATATTCTGGACACATCAGATTGTTTAGGCCAACGCATACCCACAGTCAGTGCAGGGTTTAGAACATTCATTATTTTCCTAGCTGAGAGTCTATTCCTTTAGCACTTTTGTTGCTTAGTCTGTTTCTTAGATGGATTATGTATTTTATATCCAGACATGACTGCTTTAGGCAACTGTTACATGCAGTATGGTACATAGTTATACCCTACAATCACAGGACATTTGCCATTGTATCATTGATGGTCAGGACACACCTACCCAAACAGTGACTGTCCCTCACACAGTGGGTCAGGAGGTACCCTGTTTATGTCAGCGCCTTAATCACCCTATTTCCAAGTGCCACTATGTGAATGTGTACAATATATTTTCTCGATTATTCATGTGGGAAAACGTGCGTCATGAGCAGGTGTTTGATCCTGGGTAGTAAGTTCTGCATGACCGCCTAGGGCTGGACTGTTTCATGCACCACTACTGCACATTCAACTTGTGTCCGGATGTCTACAGGACTGGACATCGTGTCCGATACCCAGTCTGATGTTTACACAGGTTACTTATTCCATGATGGGTATCCAAAAATTGAACAAGACCAATACTGTCCATTCTTTTGGCTTTACGAAAATGTGATGAGGTTTTACATGCAAGGGATACATAGTTTGCAATTCTGAAACTGCCTAGGGTGACACTGCCTACTACATATGAGTAGTGGTCACTATGTGTAGATATGGCTGTGCCAAGCTAGTAGGCCGAGTATGGCTGGATTTGGTGGACGTTCAGGTATGGGGGCAGGTTGTGTGCTGTGGAGGGGATGATGGGTATTCAAATATACATCCAGGTGTGTTGCATTGAATGGGCTGGTTCCGTCCAGACCATTCTGTGGGTATGTGCTGGTGACGTTTCTGTACATGTGTATCGCACATTTTAATATTCATATGTTTGTGTAATTGTGTACTACAGTATGGCCTGTCAGGTTGTATTGCAGATGTGTATACTTGTTCTTTGTGTTTCTTTCGGATTCACCCACTGCTCCCTCATACACCTCCAGTTCACCTATTCTGCATCCAACACAGTCTCGCCTTTGTGGATTATACCATTACACATCCCCCCCACACACACATATTCCTGACACTCCATCCATCACTTCTTTGGTTGATGGCCAATGACACGGTCAGGGGGACACATTGCATACACTACATATGTCAGGTACCTGTCTGGTTGTGTGGACTACCCTGGCATGTTTCACCTTCCACATGCTGTAAATTATGCACATAGGTACACGCCCATACTTAACTTTCATGACATGGTTGGTACACCCGGGTAATACCTGTTCAACTGTGACACATCCTGACAAGTACGGCTTGGCCCGCATATGTGTGGATTTTGGCCGACTGCTCTGACCATTGGTAGGGTGCCACCTTTTCATATGTCCAGGATGGGATATATTCCAGACACATATCTGATTTTACAGAACAACACATACCCACGGTCAGCACTACGAATAATACTTTTCCTTTCTGCCTACATGTTAGCTTATTGTTATAGCAGTTTATATGCTCCTTCTGTTTCATTTTCTTGCTTATTCTATTTCTTGTCACATGTGGTATGTTACATACGGACATACCTATTGTATGTGACTATTACATGTGTTGTGGGATATAATTATGTCTTACGGTCGCTAGATATTTACATTTATCATGGTTTTGGTATGGACACATCTGCCCAGCTGTGTACTATCCCTCACAATGTGGGACAGTTGGTAACCCTGACCATTGGGCTAGACATAGCTATTGGCGGCACGCTAACATGTTGTGTTTCACTTCCACTTGGTATAACTATCTACACTGCATTAGAATACGGGCACATGGTTTTCAATGTCATTTGTTCGAGGGATGGAGACTCGATATTCCCTACCATGCATTTGTGTTTGCGTCTTAATTTTGTGTTCACAAAAACTGTCTTGCATGCTTTGCATACATTTCCGTATCCACGGACACTGACAGGTGTGATTACTATTGCAGGCAAATTGTTATGTGCAAGCATTTTAGGTTGCATATCGACAGCTGACATTTCCACACCTCCATGCGGCACTTCGACACGCCCTATGCACTCGCGCTCGTTTCCTATGCACGTGGCTGTGGCGACAGCATGCCTTCATTAATATGCATTTGGCGCTACTGCGCCATCTACATGCCGCACGGTCAGCGCAAGCCTAACGCCGGCCTTGCGCCGAGCTTCATAAATCCCAGGGTAAATTTATTTGGGCCATGGTTTAATAAAAGAGTCTATCTAGACCCCCATGCAGAAAACAGACCTCAGCATTTAGGGTAATATGGCCATTTATTAACAGCATCTGATTAACAATAATATATGGTAAATTGCATACAAATCTAATGTCATGAAGTCCAACAAAACAAATACAGTAGGCTGTGTTACCCACTCACCTTCATCTAATTATTACCAAAACAGAGCTGAAAATTCACTCACTTATACCCAACTTCCATTAGAAACAGCATGATACCACTCACTTCCATACCAAGACTACACCCTACCAAATCAAACCAACTAAAGAGAAGGGGGAACAGAAAAGGAGCTCATCACAGCACCTGTTCTACACCAACCAGCATGCAAGCATGCTGTTCCCTCCTGCAATAAAAAACTATAATGACCTAGCCAAATTTTGCAAAAAAAAAGAAAGCTGCACCCCATCCCCCTGAAACCAGATCAAATCTCTATCATACATATCTGTATGATCAATAGCATGAAGAAGTCTGATTAAGTTAAAAGGAGCATACATACATACATGTACATAGATATAGTATATGCCGGATGTTTTAGCACTAATAAATTCATTTAATTGCAATTTGGAAAAAAAACAATTCAAGATGTTTTTTATTCTGGTCATATAGAGGTGTTTTTTGGATATTTTTTTGCAGCTGTCATACTTATAATTAATAACCAGACATAAATCTATACTTCACCTAATGTAAGACAAAAATGGTCCCCATAACTGCCACCCCAACTTATTTATCACATCCACTGACTTCCCTTTTCCTGACAAATCAGACACCCCCGTATTTGAAACAAATGTGTACAAAATCTTTTACCTTGGAAATCCAAACATTGAAAGGCCTTCCACATTAACTGCAAAAGCTAAGAAGCTTCTAACACCTTCCCACTTTTCATACAAAAACTAACTCTAGAGGTCTACCCCCCAAGTGACAGCTGCATTTTCTTACTCCAAACAACCAGATGAAGAACTTCCTCCACATATGCCTGCAGCACAACCTGCATACCCTTACCCACCTGATCAGTCATAGATCATTGCAACCAAATCACCATTGTAGAAGAAAGAATAAACACATCCTTACACAATAATGAACCAAACAGCTCATGCACTGTAAATGCCCATCTCTACATCCACACCATCAACTTAGCCAAAGCAGGTAATCAACTGAATTTCCAACCAATAATCACAATCCTGATAGCAATGCCCTAAGGGTCTGCTTTGTCATGGGTACCCTCACATCATTCCCCTATCACAAACCCATTCCTATCTTTTCAGCATCCACACTTTTGGCCATGACTTGGTTATGTCCTTCAACCCAACTAAGTAAAAAAAAATACTAAGGGCTGCTAACTTTACCCTTACCAATTTCACTGCTTGTCCCCCCAGCCATATACTAGCCAAACAGTGCAACAATAATTTCACACTCTTTTCTCTTCCTGCAGCCCCACTACAAGTTTACCAAAGGCCACCAATGCCCTATACTAAGCCTTCTGTGTCGATACTGCCCATGACTGCTGAACAGTCCACTTTGCTACAGTTGACCAAGATGCCACACTTCTGCCAGCAGTGGCACTGGTTTGACCTGTACCTTCAGAGCCAACTATCTAAACCTCTGAAACTGAAAATGAGAAAGGCTTTCAGCTTTCACATTCTTTATACCTGGTGAACGTGCACCCGAAAAAGAAAAAATAATCAACAAACTTTGTAAAATAAGCTACCTCAAAACTAAAAAGAGCAACTTTTATTTAGTAGTTTTTGACTTTAGGACCTGGACCACTGGCTAGTTGTCTGAAATGAAAACCATGTGCCTGTCCCACACTCTATCCTGGCAAACCAATGAAGCTGCCCAAATAGGCATCAACTCCAAAAATGCCACATCCTTCTTTCACTTTTCAGCTCAGCCATCTGGCCACTGGGCAGCAAGTCATTATCCATTAAAATACGCACTCTTTCCCTGTCTGCCCCCAGTGCTGGTGAAAAAATGCAATTCCTCATCAGCCACCCAATCTTTCTGCCAAAAAGCAATGCCATTGAAATGGTCTACAAATGTTGCCCACAAACCCAAATCTGCTTGTACTAACTTAGTAACCCTCACCCAGTGGTGTTTGCTTTTCCCTCCTTGTAGAAAAATGCCACTGATCTACAAGAAGTCCTGCCTGGACTATTTGCTTGACATGCAAATTTCATCAGACCAAACAGTAAGTCTTTGACATGCACCTTATCTTTGGACAAAAACTACCTGATCTTATCCTTCAACCACTCCAGTTTCTCTCCCAAGAGGCAAAACAAACCCCAACACACATCCTCCATCAAACCTAAAAAACATAAGGCCTTAGGCAGTCCCTCCAGCTTGTTATCAGCAAGAGGAACCCCCAGTTTTGTGCACACCTGAATACAAATCTGCATTTCTTCCCAAGATCCCTCATAGCCCTCACCTACCAAAAGGAAATCATTCAGACAGTGGACTGCCCACTGACTGCCCATTCACTGTTGCCATATCCAGTGAAGAGCAGAGCTAAATTTCTCAAAAGTAGCACAAGCCATAGCACAACCCATAGGCATGGCCTTATGAAAATAAAACTTGCCATCCACCATAATGGCCATTCCTCCTGACTCAGTATTAACCTTTACTAACCAAGAATCCACAAATCCTCTAATCACTTCCACTACATTGTCCAAGGATGCATATCTGACTTGAGAGTCCTCCTTGCAAATATAATCATTAATGGATTCACCTTGTGGAAAGGATAAGTGATAAATCATGTAGAATTCCCATGGAATTCTCTTTTTGAGCACTAAAGCCAAAGGGGGTACCTTGAAAGTAACAAAATGTGGAGATTAAAAGGGTGAATTCGAAAACTAACATGCCCCACTGACTTTCCTACCCCTTACCTCCCTTCCTGCCTATACCTCCTTTCCTTTCACATAGTTAACCCTTATCTCCCCATTACTCATCCTCATTCCCTGCTGCCTGTCTAACCTTTCCTCATCTAACCATTCCCTCCTCTCATCCGGTGGTGTCTGAGCAAATTACTCAGTGTCCAAACTGCATTTGCAAAGCTTTTTAAATTAAAAACATCTCACACAAACAAGGAATGAAAGTAATAAAAGTCCACACACATAGCTCACCAAATGCTGTGATGTACTTCAGGAAGTGAACAAATCCCTTTAAGCTCACACTCTGCTTTGCATTTTAATGGCATGGTCCCATTCCTTGCTGCCATGTTTCATTGTGGTTCTGAGATATTTGAATGGGTGCTTCTTACAACTTTTCATAATTTTTTTTGTTATACACTGTATTAATACTGAAGTTCTACAAGAGAGGTATATTCTTGAATTTACCATTATATTAAGGGGTATACCTTTCTACATCTTAGCACAAGAAATCTGCACAAAGCTAAAAACAATGAGGGGACATAAGCACAAATTCAAGGATAAGATTTTAAATGTTGCTCTTACTTAGAAAGTTGACAGATTAACAAGTTTTGCATTTCATTCATTTTCTGAATTATATGACATCTGAAACTCAAATATACATCACTATTTAGTGACTTCAATCCTGAATGACTTGCCAGAAAACCACACATTTTATGAGGAACAGTCCAACAATTTGAGGCAAAAATCTAGGCATTCTATGCAAATCTGGACAGTTGAGAGCTATGTAAGGATGATGGGCACTGACTTTTCTATGTTGCTGGTTAGGTGCTGTTAAATGTTGTGGTTGAATGCAACATCCCTCTCAGTTTGGTCTATTTGCATGCGATTGTTGGGAATCTTGCATAGGTCTTCTACAATCTTAAGTACATTTGCCATGGTGAAATCCTTAAAGATGGCCTCACTTAATGTTCGGGTAGTACAACTGTTCCTGAAAGAGGTCATGACTGACTTGTTGTCAGATTTATCCAGGGAAGAGGAAATGTAGGGTGGGGTACAGGTGAGAGCTAAGTCGGTAAGGACCTGTTCAAGGATATTAAAAAGTAAGCTAAAAACTGGAAGGATGGCAATGGAAGTGACAGTGCAGAAGCAAATAAAATTAAGGAAAGAGATGCTAAGGTGTGGCTAGAAACCTCAGAACAATGAAATGGGTGACACCTAGTGGAAGAAGCCTCAGTGCTCAGAGAATCAAGCACATAAAAATGATAATGGTCACCAGGACACAATTCCAACTACTGAGACTCTCAACCAACCAGTAACAAGTATTCAGCACAATGTTGATTTGAATGTTTTGGTTTCATTTCACAAGTTTTGCTATTCCCTCTGGCACTGATGCAGAGCAGGATGTACATACTTTAAGTTTGTTACTGTTGGATTTTGAAAAGAAACTTCAAATAATAAGGAATTTGCAACTTGAAAATATTTATTGGAATGTACAAGGAACAACTTTGTACCTAAAGGGTTACATGTTTGGAAATGCCTGAACAGAATTGATGTTAATTCTCAGTTTCTGCATGCACTGGTGAAGTTATTCAATGACACAGGTATTTCTATGCTTAGAATAATTTGGAAATACAATCCCCCAGATTCAGCAAGCCCTGCACGGCATGCCAGAATAGGGCAGGAGCTCCCGGCGGCAATATGGCCACTGTGCGATCCAGGAATAAGCTCCAGGGGTGTGCATGGGCACTCCTGCACTATTCCTGCACAGACACAGCTCCTGTATGCAAATTACCTCATTTGCTGGTGAAAAACATGCAAATGAAGTGAATTTGCAATCCAGGAAGCTGTCAGCTGAACGTGCAGAACTAGTGTAGTGTGCAGAAATGTACTCAGTTAGTAACCAAGTACATTTCTGCAAACTACAAAATGGAGCCATGACAGCTCCAAATAAAGGGTGTATAGTATGTGTAAACCATGCCAATGGCCAAATATATGGCCATTGGCATGCCAATTTTGGCTGTTAAAGCATAGGGCAGCAGCTCGCAAACGGAATCGGGCCGAAAAAACCTCCCTGAAATAAGCATTCTAACCAAAATCACTATTTTGCCATTATACTCAAGGGCAGGCAGAAGACAACATGGACAGTGAATAGTGGTTGCTAATGGGGGAGACTCAGTGTGGGACATGTAACTATGCATTAGCAGGCAATCCTATGCAAATGAGGAGAATGATACTGAATCCCAGATTTCCCCTCAATACTAGCCATCACCCAACCGTGTAAGTGAAGGATTAGCATGGTTCAAGCATAGGAGTTAGCTGACATCATAGGGGGTTGTGACAGGCATACTGTAAGCTTACTGGAGCCCTGTGGCTCAGGTTTGCCCTTAGCTTAGCAGAGCTAAGGAAGGGGGTGTGTCTGAGGCTGCCTAGCACTCTTTACATTGCCTAAGTGGGGGTGTGCGTGCCGCGCACCGGGTTTTAAAGGAAAAAAAAGTAAACCAGGAAATAGCAGCACTGTACACATCTGAGCACTGTGTTTGTGCGGTGCACCCCCGGGCTTAAACAGGAAGGTAATGAGAAGGGAAAACAGCAGTAGGAAGGTAATCAAGGGGAACTAGCATAGTTGGCAGGTGAAATGTATCAGAATTGGCCAATTACACAGGCAGCAGCCCAGCCCAGTACAGAACACTACTATAAACTATGCAAACACCTTTCCCTCTCATTTTTCCCACATACTCTACACCACCAGTGTATACAAGAAGGGAATTTTTAAGAAACAAAAAGCAAGAAAATGATAGGGGCTGCAGCAGCTATCATACATCAACATGTGGAAGAGGCTGAGGGTGGTGAGGATGAGAATGCTGTTGACCAATCCACAGTGAAGAGAAGAGTGTACAGACCCAGGGTAACCTACCAGGGACTACATGAGTTGGAGATAGTGGAGCACTATAGGGTGGACAAGGACCTCCTACTACAAATTGTTAAGCTGTGTTGGCCTATGTAGAAATGTAGTAACAGTCAGGTGTCAAACACACAGAACTAACAGAGGGGAACCTATCCCAGTAGATACCAAGGTATGTTTAGGCCTAAGAATACTAGCCACAGGTAGCTTCCAAAGGCCAATTGAGGATACCATGGGGATCTCACAGGCATCAGCATCCAGGGTACTCCATCAGTTCCTGCATGTCATGTCAGCACTTCCCAGTGAGCACATATATTTTCATAACAGCCGTGAGGCGTTGGCCTACAATATGTGTCTCTTCCACCAAATAGCAGACTACCCTGAGGCAGTGGGTGCTATAGACTGCATGCACATATGCATCAAAGCATCACCCAGCGAACAGGATAGGGTCTACATCAACTGCAAGGGCTTCCCCTCCATCAACTGCCAGGTCGTGTGTGATGCCCATGGCATTAAAATGAATGTGTGTGCTGGCTGCCCTGGAAGCTATCATGACTCCCACATCTAGCATCTGATGCAGCTGTACCAGAGATTTGCCAATGGGGACATCCCTTATGGTCACCTAGTTGGGGATGCTGGTTACACACTGGAACTGTGGCTGATGACACCCATCAGAAATGCACACACACTCGAACAAGAACTCCATAATGAGGCACACGCACAGACCAGAATCATAATAGAGCGTATGTTTTGGATGCTCAAGTCATGGTTCCGGTGCCTTGACACATCCAGTGGAGCCTTGCAGTACTCACCAGCTACATGTACCCAAATTGTCATTGTATGTGCCATGCTACACAATATGATCCTGTGTAAACAGCTGCAGCAGGAACAAAATGGGGCAGGGCCACACAGCCCCCCACCATTGCCAAGGCCTGCACAGGCACAGAGTGACTCGGAGGAGGAACAACCTGAGCCTGCCCCAATAGGCAGAAGGAGGCATGCCCAGTATGCCCTGGCCTTGGCAAAGAGGCAATGCATAGCACATACACTGACACGGTGCGGACCCAGGGAATGACACCTCTCTCTGACTTGCACATACAATAAAAGGGATGCCAAACATGACACTACATGTGCTTAACCATGTATAGGGAGTGTACTATGTGCATCCAACATAGTCAGCCCTCCAGCACCATGCTCAATACTGGCACAGCCACAAGGTAAGTTACTCTTCCTACCAATAGCCGAAGGGAGTAGTATGTGTTGTTACTTGTATCTATGGTATGGATGTGAGCATGCAAGGGAATTGGGTGGCTGAATGGGATGCCAGCAGATAGTAGACACCTATAGTGGCACCATGAAATCTGTTACAAATACTGGAGTCACCATAGTAGCCAGTACTAGACAAGTTGACAAAACCCACTGCAGTTAATGTGCTGGGCCACAAGTGTGTCCATATGACACACACATGCCAGTCAGGGAGGCTCACATACCCAACAACAGTCTAAGCCAGCAGGACAGGTGTAGAAAACACAATCTAAGGGCTATGGGCAACCTTACCCCTCCAGGCCTACACAGACAGACTACAACAGGTCAGGCAGTGGGATGTTAGTTCTGAAGGGTAAGAAGTCAGAAACTGAAATGTAGGTCAAGCAATCCTAAGACCTGTAGTACACTGATATGCCTGTAGTCAGCATGATAGGTTACAATACAGAATGAAATGGAGCACCTGACATACCAGTACAGTCATAGAAAATGTGTATAAGTGCCAGATGTCCCCCCCCCAGTCCTATGTAGAAATGTAGTAACAGTCCAGTGTGCCCCCCCAATCCTATGTAGAAATATAGTAACAGTCTGGTGTGCCCCCCAACCCTATGTAGAAATGTAGTAACAGTCAGGTGTGCCCCCCCAATCCTATGTAGAAATGTAGTAACAGTCAGATGTGCACCCCCCAGTCCTATGTAGACACGTAGTAACAGCTGGTGTGCCCCTCAATCCTATGTAGAAATGTAGTAACAGTCAGGTGTGCCCCCCAGTCCTATGTAGACACATACGAACAGCAGGTATGCCTCCCGATCCTATGTAGAAATGTGGTAACAGTAAGGTGTGCCCCCCAACCCTACGTAGATATGTAGTAACACACAGGTGTGCCCCCCCAATCCTATGTAGAAATGTAGTAACATGTATGTGTAGGTATAATAACAGTGGAGCACAAATTACCTGAGCTGGCCAAGGTAGCAGGATAGATATTAGCATGTGTACAATATGCAGGTCTGCGGGTGTTAGGTTGGTGAGTGCTGTATATTGTGTGAGTGGTCAGTATGTATGCATGGTGAGGTTTGTCCTGGTGGCCATTGCCCAGTACTGCCAATGACAGGGCAAGTTCTCACAACTGCAGTGCCAAACACAATTCTTCCCAGTATAATACATTACAGCAGTACGCCATAGTAAATGTTTGGAAGTAATATGTGTCACCATCTGAAAGATGGACATGGCATGACTGTCAGCCCAGATACACAAGCAGTACACAGGGCGAAGTACCCCAGACAG
The DNA here is from genome assembly GCF_019279795.1 of Protopterus annectens. NCBI lineage: Eukaryota > Metazoa > Chordata > Ceratodontiformes > Protopteridae > Protopterus > Protopterus annectens. Next base: position 35,479,751 of record NC_056734.1, on the reverse strand, counting down.
ACAGTGTATAATATGTAACTGTCAAATGGACACACCCTTGGAATTGTACATACAGGTTTGCAGCACATTATCAGGGCTTGTAGTAGGGAATACTGATGTCATCTGGCCAAACACTGGCAGACCACATAGGTCATAAGAATGATGTATTGAGAAACAGCTGATGTCCCTGCACAAGCCAGCATAAGTGGAATGCCCCATACATATCTGTGAGTCAGATGCAAGTAGTGAACACAGCACACATGCACCCAGCTCAACCCACCACCACCACCCATAGGTACCTCTCCGGCCTTAACCCTGGTTTTGGGAATGAGTACAATATGACCCACACCTGTGTATGGCAGTAGCGAAAGAATGCAGCATGCAGAGCAGGTGTCCCATGCAGGTGAGTCCCTAGCTGTAAGCAGCACCCTGCCAGCATCCACACCACTGGACCAATACTGACAGAAAGTATTGGCATGAACACCTTGCACACCTATCCTGTCAACCCAGGGGAATATAGTGTATCGCAGTCTGGGACTGTAGGACTGACAGAATGCAACGGCCTGCTACAGTTGGCCTGCATCACTACCAAATGGCCTACAGTCCACTGCCAAAGGCCTGTGTCTCACCCGTACTGCCAATGTATGTTATGTCATGGACTCCCAAATAGCAACATAACACAGTCCACAGAACCCAAATGCAAGGCCATGTGGACAAATCATAGTAACATGTCCACCATATCCCACTGCATGAACTGTGGACTGAAACCAAATTACTGCTGTGATGAGGTGATAACTATAGGGAAAATATCAGAGAATGTTCGCATAATGTATGGAAGAGGATAGAATAATAGAGGGGGGTGTGGGAGCATGGGCGGCATGGAGTGCATGAAGTATGAAACTCAGCCATGCACACATACTATCCCTGGCTGCAAACACAAGAATGGGTGACTACAAACCTGCTTGTAAACCACAATGTGTAGGGGTAATGTCCAGAATTATGATCCCTGCCTCTGGGTAACCTGTGTGAATCTGTACAGCTGTGAGGTATCACCACAGCAAGCTATGGCCATACTACCATGTTGATGGATGTACAAGTATGGGATCCTCTACCACCACTGTACCAAGGTGCTGAACCATTTACACAGACCCAGCAGCAAGTGTCTGCAGCTTCCCCTCCAGAACAGCATGATTGTGCAAGAATATGTAGGATGCTGACCATAATACTGGACACACCTGCATTCACCCTGTGTTCCCCAGGACATGACTGCAAGCAAATATGTCTACCTGACAGTACTTGATTACATAAAACATCACAGATTATAACAGTACATATGTCTGAATATCTCTGCTAAAACCAGGACCATATAGCAGAAGCAGCACAGACACAATTACCTACAGTAACCCACTATCCTTTGTCCATTTTGACCCCATATTGTCAACTGATCTACAGATCTCCTGCATAAACCATTTGGTACCTGTAGGTGTAGAACACAAAAGTCTACACTGGAGCACAATCTACCTGGAATGGATTCACACATTCAGTACAGAAGGTCATACTGGTCATGCTTCCACACTTAGAGAAATAAAGGCCATGTCAGATAACAAACTACTGAAAGGTCATACTGGGTATCCTCACACACAAAGAAATAAAGTCCATGTCTGGCAACAGGATGCACTACAGCGATTACTGGGCTACTTTTTTCCCAAAGGTGTATTTCAAAGTGAATGACATCAGCAGGCTTGCCAAAGAAGGGCACTGGAGGTTGTAGTGACTATGAATGGGCTCAAAAGCATTGCTCCCTACACAGGCAAACACTCACACTTACCATGTATGGGAATAGAACTCCTACTTAACTAGTTTATCACACTATGTATGGTCCACTGTTGTTGCCAGACATGGGCTTTATTTCTTTAAGTGTGTGAGCATGCCCAGTATGACCTTTCAGTAGTTTGTTGTCTGACAACAACAGTGGACCATACATATCTGACAGTCGCAGATGTTAGTGCATACACTCCTCAGTACGCAGCAGTCATGCTTTGCACACACACTGGATAGGAATACACACATATATCCAAGGACAACACACTATAATAGGCCAAAAGTACACATACAAAGATGTGTGGAAGAGAGTGACAGTGACAAAGAGCCTTCCATCATGAGGCCTGTCCCACCCAGCACACATCCAATTGGCTAAAATCATATAATGTGCAAATGTCAATCACAGTAGACATATGCCTCTGGAATCCCTCAGCATTATAGTGTCTGTGGTGCTAGTGCTAACTGTACAACATGACTATACAAGTCAGTACCAATCTAGCAGCTGTATACATGTACCTATGGAATATAAGCCTGTGTGCGCCTGAGTGTGGTGTGTATGCCTCTAGATGAATGGGTTATGGCCCATGCACACACACTGCACTCCCCATTGCCCTACTATAGCAAGGCTGCTAATGTCTTCACCTTGAAATACATCTTTGGGGACATAATAGCCCATTAATATCAGTGGCACATCATATAACTGTGCAATGCTGTACTATGATGTACCAGTCATTTAGGAGTTCTAATCCCCAATGTGGCAACTGTGTGTGTGCTTGCCTGTGTAGGGATAAATCCTCTTTAGGCCAGTCACACTCACTACAATATCAAATGCCCTACTTTGGCATGCCTGCTGATGTCATTAACTTTGAAATACACCTTTGAGGAAGGAACAGCTCAGTAATTTATGTGGCGCATCCTATAACTGCATAATGCTGTAGTATGATATACTAGTTAGGTAGGAGTTCACTTCCCAGACATGGCACGTTTGGATGTTTGTTTGTCTGTGTAGGGAGCAATGCTTTTGAGGCCATTCACAATCACTATAACCTCCATTGCCCTTCTTTGGCAAGCCTGCTGATGTCATTCACTTTGAAATACACATTTGGGGAAGAAGCAGCCCCATAATCTCAATGCTGCATCCTATAACTCAGTAATGCTGTAGTGTGATAAACTAGTTAGGTAGGAGTTCTATTCCCAGACATGGTAAGTGTGGATGTCTGTGTGTGTGTTTGTTTGTCTGTGTAGGGAGCAATGCTTTTGAAGCTATTCGTAGTCACTACAACCTCCAGTGCCCTTTTTTGGCAAGCCTGCTGATGTCATTCACTGTGAAATACACCTTTGGGAAAGAAGTAGTCCAGTAACCTCTGTGGTACATCCTATAACTGCATAATTCTATAGTGTGATAAATTAGGTAGTAGTTCTATTCTCAGACATGGCAAGTGTGGATGTTTGTGTGTGTTTTTTGTCTGTATACAGAACAATGCTTTTGAGGCTGTTCACGGTCACTACAACCTCCAGTGCCCTTCTTTGGAAAGCCTGCTGATGTCATTCACTGTGAAATACACCTTTGGGGAAGGAGTAGCCTAGTAATCTCTGTGGCATGTCCTATAACTGCGTAATGCTGTACTGTGATAAACTAGTTAGGTAGGAATTCTATTCCCAGACATGGTAAGTGTGGGTGTTTGTTTGTGTAGGGAGCAATGCTTTTGAGGTCATTCATAGTCACTACAACCACCTCTGCCCTTCTTTGGCAAGCCTGCTGATGTCATTCACTTTGAAATACACCTTTGGAAAAAAAATAGCCCAGTAATCGCTGTAGTGCATCCTATAACTATGTAATGCTGTAGTGTGATAATCTATATAGGCAGGAGGTCTATGCCCAGACATAGCAACTGTGAAACTCTGTGTGTGTGTGTGTGTGTGTGTGTGTGTGTGTGTGTGTGTGTGTGTGTGTAGGAAGCAACTTTTTTTGGCCATTCACAGTCACTACACACACCTACAAATGGAGAACAATGATAACTGTGCAGTGACAGAGACCTGATTCAAGCCTCCAGAGAGCTCCCCTGCAATACCAGGTACAGCTCTCACCACACCTGTTGGCCACCAAACCAGGACCAAAACAATAAAGGTGGAGTGTCCATATTCACCAAGGATATTCACACCACCAGGCTACTTGCCCAACAGAATGTGTCACACATACCCCCGGCGCAACTAACAGTAGGTTAGACTGCATTCCAAATTGTATAGCTTGCTACAGATCCACCACCATGCCCAATGATACCCACTACAGCCTTTGAAACATACTGTGAAATATTATGATACAAACAAACACCCTAATACTGGGTGAGATACACTACCCTGCCATTAACTGGGAAAACTACTTGTGTACCAACACGTGTGCCCAACGGTTCTTGGAAGTCATAATTCACAATGCCCTGGATCATGTAACCCATAGTCCCACCATGGGCTCAAATATCATAGACCTAGTCATTACCAACATGGGGCATCAATGCTCCATACCTATGGTCACCCCATTTATGGTCAGGTATGCCCATGAGCTAATCACCCTTAACATCAACATCCCTCCCACACACCCCAGTAAGGACACCTCTGTAACACACATCTGCAAAGCCAATGTCAGACATCATGACACCCATGCAGAAGGGAACTGAAAGGACAACTGCTGAATCATACATGAAGGCACTGTATGAGCACATCCACTTGTGCATGAATCATGCCATCCAATAGTGAACCAAGGCACTCCCCATCCAAGAAACGATGCCAATGTGGTGGCCCCTGCAATAAACATACTGTATAACAAAAGGATGAAACTCTTGCAGAAATGGTGGACTTTTCAGGATGCAAAATATTCCCTTACCAGCTACAGTAGAAGGCAGAGACCGCTCATAACATTCAACAAGGCTTGTTACGAATATAATATAGCCACAGATGCCAAAGACAGCTGCAAGCCATTCCATAGCTCTGTGAGGAATCTAAATGGCAATGCTCAGAACTGCTGTGAGCTACAACAAGATGGTACTAAATCTACGCCTCCCAGGGATATTGCCAATATCCTGGCAGATTGATTCAGTGCCAACTGCACCAACCTCCCAACCCCCACAGGGCCCATCTCAACACAGATAGAGTGCCATATGCCAGTAATAATGGCCAAATCGGTAAAAAACACACTCTACAGAGCTATGACAACAGCAGCCATGGGACCTGTCAACATCCCTGGCTGTGTACTACATGAGCTACAAACTGCACTTGCACCTGACCTACACGTCATGTCTAATCATAGCCACACCTCAGGCTTCATGCCCACTGTGTGGTGCACAGCTACAATTATCCCAGTCCACAAGGGGGGGATACCTTGGATTCTGGGAACTACAGCCCCAGCAGTATGACGTACCTGCTCTGCAAGGCCATGGAATGTATTATCATGGAAATTAAATCAAAGGCAATGGCAACCTGCAAACACTAGACCCTAACCAGGTTTGGTTTGTGAAGGGCCAATCATGTCACCTCAACCTGAATGACAATTGTGAATCCATCTCCAGATCTGTGGATGAGGGTATGGTGGCTCACACAGCCTATCTGGACCCCACCAAGCCCTTTGAAACCATCCTCCAGTCTGTAATCATAGATATACATATCATGCTGGCCATTAATCCCAATGTCACCTGATGGTCTGCCAACTGCTGTACTGACACATCCCACACTGTAAATGTAGTTGAGCCAACCCAAGCCCCAGACAAGTGACAGACTACCTTAGGGTTCAGTACTGGCACCTCCCTTGTTCGGCATCTACTGCTCTTTAGTGCAGTCCAACAGCAAGGGACACCTGCAAACAAAGGTCACAGATGACTGGACATTGGGAACCAATACTGAATCCCCACATGATGTGGATATTCTACAGAAAGGCCTTACAGAAAGACATGCTTGGTGCCTGAGTGATGGTTTCAAGCTCAATGCCAAGAAATATATCCCCACTGGGAAGGTACATATACCTGTGAAGTACTACATAGGTGGCAGTACACAAAACACCTAAAGTGTGATAACAGACTTAGGGACACAGGTGTTCAGTGGTCTCAATTTGATAACTACATCACCACAACAGTCAGGAAACCCACCTATGTGGTACACCTCCCACTAAGGGCTTTACATCCAGGAAAATGAGCCCATTGTCCCACAGTAGGGATCTCTCAGTAAATCCAGCACAGACAACAATGGCCTGTTACGTATGTACCTCACAAGACATCTGCAACAAGTAGAGAGCCTGCACACATACCTCATGAAATGACCACAGCGCTAAACCAGATGCCTTATGCTGACCATCTGAAAATCAGCCAGCAATACTCTGTCACATATTGTGTTCTCAGAGACAATCTCTGCTTAACATAGCATGCCATGTCAAACCCACAGTGGTTGGACATGCTGCACGTAGAGAATTCCAAACCCTCACAGCCACATGCTCCAGGGATCCAGATTATGTCATCAAAATGATCAATCCATGCAGGAGGGATGTGTTCCTGACGCAGAGAACCCCCAGACACAGAAATAGACTGCCAACACATCAAGCAGAGTGCCCCTTTGGCCCTCTTCAAAAGGAACCTGGGTGATTGGATGGGAGATAGGACATTTACCCCGGGGATCATGTCAGCTGCTCTGCTAGACAGGTGTGCATGGAAGTATATATTGTGGGAAGTCATAGCCAGAGAAATGTCATGTCTAGGCATGCATAGGGCCAAGGGCAGATAGCCTATTATCAATGTATGACCCTATGAACCTATGAACTGCACCTTCCATTGCTCAACCTTGGCAAGCCTGCTGATGTCATTCACTTTGAAATACACCTTTGGGGAAAAAGTAGCCCAGTAATCTCTGTGGTGCGTCCTATAACAGCATAATGCTGTAGTGTGATATACTAGTTTGATAGAGGTTCTATTCCCAGACATGGCAAGTGTGGGTGTTTGTCTGTGTAGGGAGCAATGCTTTTGAGGCCATTCACAGTCAATACAATCTCCATTGCACTTCTTTGTCAAGCCTGCTGATGTCATTCACCTTGAAATACACCTTTGTGGAAGAAGTAGTCCAGTAATCTCCATTGCATGTGCTATAACTGTGTAATGCTGTAGTGTGATGGACTAGTTAGGTAGGAGTTCCAATCCCAGACATGGCAACTGTGAGAGTTGGTGTGTGTGTGTGTGTGTGTGTGTGTGTGTGTGTGTGTGTGTGTGTGTGTGTGTGTGTGTGTGTGTGTCTGTGTTTGTCATTCGTATCCTGTGTGGAGGTGGCTGTGAGTGTGCAACAACTGGACTCATTGGGGAGCGAGTTTTTCAAATTTCTTATATGGGTCTATTATATGTCACAATGTCCACCTTACAAGGATAACAAATGTCAAACAGCAGAGTGGCTGGGGTTGACAATCCATACCCCTACATGTGACATCAAGGCCTGGCGAACAATTTAGGCAACCCTTGTATTACCCAGAAAACACTCTCAATCCATGTCTCATACACAAACACACTTGGCTAGGCAACAACCACTCTGTTGGTAGTTCCCTGCATATTGCCCACATATAGTAACCATGGTGTGATTGCAGCAGACTACAGAGGCCATGGCTCCCTGTCCCATCACTTCAACAGGCACATAATTGTAGACAGTGCACCTTCACTATGTTCCCTACTGGGTGCCTGCAACAACTGTAGTGCCATCAAATGTAACCCACAAAGGACATACCATGCCTAAAACACATGCTCTGTATGGACAGATGCCACTGTCACCAGGGAATACTTGTATCATGCTGTCAATGTAGGTACAGGGTCAAACTGGTGTCCACAGCCAGTTCCCACCACATGAGGCCAGGAATGGCACATCTGATGATAACAATCTGGGTACACAACATGGCCCAGACACCCCAGGTATGGTTCCACATGTCACAGAACATGCATGTGGGATGTGTGCACATCCCAGACACTGTCCATGTCATGGACTATAGAACACATACATGGCAAGCATTCCACAGCACTGGCCACCCACAATAGTAACCCAAATGACTGGATGGTGAATACAATACCCACCTGTATGGGCCAATCCAGACACTACACCCCTGAGCCACACTGAAGACCATTGTCATGTGGCCTGATGCCAAGGTATACCCATCACCTAGCCTTGAACAGCCTTCTGGCACAGTCAGCCACTACATACCTGTGAAGCAATGCACCCATGCATGTCAGTACTGGCACCCTGTGTCTGTGTGTGTGGAGTATAATGATTTCAACCCTATTCACACTCAGTGCACCTCCCATTGGCCTACTGAAGCATGCCATCTAATGTCAGACACCTTCACATACCCTTTGCCCATATATCATTCTGATAACCCCTGTGGTGCATGTCATACCTGCATATTACTGTATTGTGGTAAATTAGCTAGTTAGGAGGTCTATTTTACTGACCCTACCAACTGTGTTAATGTGTGTGAGTCCCTGAGAGAGTGTGGCTGTGTTAATGTTGACATCTGTTCATGTGGACAGGCACATGTACTACACCTACTTTATTGCTCCTATATCACTGTTGCAGATTTCACTCACCATCAGATATACCTTTGGACAGCTGCTCAACATGTTAGCTCTGTGATGTATGCAATAACTGCATAGACATGAGATAGCAATACATAGTCAGTCAGGGGTTTGAAACCCTGTACTGGTAAGTGTGTGACACAAGCATATTTAGGTTTTACTCTCCCACCCCCACCCTTTCTTACTTTGTTTCTGTCTCTCTCACTCCCTCTCTCGTGGATGTGGATAAGTATACCTGCTTTGCTTAGGCAGCAGCCTGTGTTTTGTAAGTGATGCTCATGATCAGTTGATGGCCTCTTTATAAACTGCAGTCGCCATCTAGCTGATTGCATTTGGAACAGCTATGGTTACATTCCCATAGCCAATTGCATGGAAACACACTTCAATATCTAGGAACATCATGTGTGTGTTGGGCCTTTTCATTCATTGTGAGCAGGACCTTATGTTGGTGTTTGGCAAACAGCATCACAGATGGTATTGGGATTTACCTCTAACAACATACACTGTGGAGAAAGGCTAACAGACAGGAGGAGGATGTGCCAGACATGACTACAGAATGTAAGTGTTGTCTTCTGCATTTGGAGTAATGTTGGTTTAACAGGGTTTGTGTGGATATGGCTGGTCTGCATGATTTAATACCTGTCATGACAGTGTTATGTGTTTGAGGAAATTCCCACAAGTACAGTTATCTGCAGACTGGGCAGTGTTTGGAGTCTTATGTTTCTGGTATTACTCACAGATCACCTATCTTAAAACTGCAGAAGCATAGTCTGAGGATTGCAGTCAGTACATGGTGACAGCCATGAGCGTTATTGACTTAATATCCTTCATAAGACAAATGTCACAACAAAACCTGTTACAACAGTAAATGTATTAGTGTATCACAGCAACATGCCAATATTGGCCTAGTGTTTGTGGCTCCAGTCACAAGTCTGTCAACCTTTGTACATATGTCATGCAGTAAGAGGTGCATATGTTCTGCTCACCATTATTTATTGACATCATACCTGATAACAAGCCAGTCAGATATCAGACTGCTAGACATGTTATGTATAGTAGGGGTTATTTCTGAAGACATAACCTGGGCATTTTGCGGTTGTGTGTACAGTACTGAAGTCTGTGTACTTATGGTGACTGTCGACAGTATGTGTATTGTGAATATGTACCTTGGCCTGTGCACAGACTGTGGTAGATGCCGTTGTTCTTGGTCCTGTTCTATCTGATGTTACATGCTGCTCCAGTGTATTGTAACCTATTGCCTCATATGTTTGTAGGGCCAAACACACATGTGTTCCATACTACAGACAGGCATTGGACCGCACTGTGTCCTGACCCAGTTAATGTAGGGTTAGTGTGTGAGTGGCACATATGAGGAAGGTGTTTATCAGACAATCCATATAGTGTTATATTAAGCTTGTGTACCACATGTGGCTGTGGCTGTATTCACATTGGTTATGGGTATGCACTTTCTCACAGGTGTCTGTTACTCTGTGCTGTGACATGCCGGTAGAGCCTGTTATATTTGCAGGTACATGTGTATTCCCCCATACAAAATGTAGTCAAGTGTTGTGGCAGTCTGCCTGCAGTTTGCACAGTGCTTTGTTACATGCCTAGCAGCTTAGTGTAATTACCCAGTGTGATGTTATGTCCAGATATTTGCAAAAAGTACTGCTGCCAGGACACCATAACAGTGTATTTCTGACATAGCAGTGGGATTCTGTACAGATGTATGTCACTAACTACTGGGTAGTATGTGGCCATGTGACATCTGCACCACCAGGACAGACAGGCGTATGTGAATGCATAAACTGTGTTGGCATATATAGCCCAGTATTTACATGATATGCCCATGTACATGACTGTTAACATCCACATTGTCAGGCTTGCTCCACATGTCTTGTATGAAGGGGATCTGTGTACACCCCTGGACTGACCAGAGAGTGCCAGACTGTCCACATATATTGGTCATATCTCTGCTGTAGTCCACAGGATCATTACTGTGCTATCAGTGGTACTGTAGTATGATGTCTTTTAGGATGTTTGTCAGTAACCGATGGCATACATGTCAAAAGCAGATGTGACCTCCCACACACAGCATGTCTGTTAAGACAGCCCATGTTACAGTAGCAAGAGTCTACATATATGCCTGCAATACATAAATGACGTCCCCTTACACTAAGACATTGAGACCATTGGTGCTGAGGTAGGACTCCACTCCATGTTCTAGACATATGGTAAACATATATGTATATATACACACACACACACACACACACACACACATATATATATATATATATATATATATATATATATATATATATATATATATATATATATATATATATATATATATATATATATATATATATATATATATATAAATATATGCACACACACACACACACACACACACACACACACACACACACACATATATATATATATATATATATATATACACACATATACAAACACACACACACACACACACACACACACATATATATATATATATATATATATATATATATAGATATATATATAAACAATTATATATGTCTGCACATATAGAGATGTATAGATATATATGCACATTTAGTTATGGATATCTACATATATATCGACATAAATAGGTATATTTGTTTAGATATGCATGCACATATAGTTATAGATATCTACATATATATAGATATAAATAGGTATAGCTGTACATATATGGTGTACATACATGTGTATATATATATATATATATATATATATATATATATATATATATATATATATATATATATATATATACACACACACAGATCTATAAATGGCCATATATATGATGCACTATAACGATGTGTATAAATACCTATATATAAATATATATATATATATATATGTGTATGTACATGTAGACATATATCTACATATGTATATGTATATATCCATATCCTTGTCATGTGTAAACATTACTGTTGTGCATACCTTCCCAGATGTATCACACAGTATGTATCTGATATGTGTATATTTAGATATAACAACATATGTGATGCAACAGTAATATCACTAACAAGTGCTACACAATTGTGGAAGTCACAATTGTTCAAAACTGTTCAGTATGTGTACTGACAGGTATATTGGAAAAACAACAACTGTCTTCACAGCTATCATGGCGTAGTGATTAACAATAGTGACTATAATATACAGGGTCCTGGGTTCAAGACCTGCAAGCGCTGGTTATTTTGTTGCTGGGCAGAACAAGGGCTGCTGGATACAGAGTGGTTAAGGCACTTTTGAGCAGGTTTAAGCCCATTTGCGTGGGTTAGCGTGAAGCTAATCGTTGCTAACGTATGGTTAAACGTACAAGTGCTTACACCATGGAGGCTTCTCTTACCAGTGTGCAAATATGCTTAGCTGTTATACTGCAGCAATGCTGACACCTGCTAAGCATGGCTCAGCCCTGGTAACCAGTGCTCACATCCCAATCTGATAACATAGCAGGGAAATCACATCTGTAATAAGTGTATGCAATGCCATGTACAAAATATGTGTCTATGTGCCATTATTGCATTAGCAAGGGGTGTGAGTGTTATGTCTGGGACACTTGCATATATAAGACCTATACATCACTCTTATCCATGTGAATGCATTACATACAAGGGCAGTAACCCAGGTCACATGCCATCACACTGGCATGTAGTGTATCATGCTGTTACTACTGTTGACAGTATTTTTGCAAGCAAGAGTAGATTGCTAAATATAGTACTGGCAACAAGCCCCCCTGCATGTATAGTTGGACTCTGAGGCCTCACTGTTGTGTTCCTGGTGTGTGAGCTGTGTCGCGGTATATATCCCCTACTGGATAATGATCTGACATGTGGAAAGAAACTGTAGACTGCTCTCTGTACAGCTCATGTCAGTGAGGGCTTCCAACATGTAGTAATGGCATACATATTGGTGTCAGACATCTATCTGTGAACACATTCATCCTACTGCATAGCTAGTTGGATGATGTCTATCAGTCCCTGTACAGATGTGCAGATGGCAGGTATCCAGCTTGGATATGTACAGGCAATCTATGCTTGACTGACACTGACATGTCTGCTCAGCTGTGTTATAACTGGCACAGATAGGACACAACATCCTGTATGCACCACATAGGTTCATAGGTTCATAGCTAGGTACTAGGCAATCAGCCTAAGGGCCTAAGTAAGCCTAGCCAACAAGGTTCCCTGGCTTATGCCACCCAAGAAAGTTAATTTTCTGTGCCCCTATCGAGCAGAGCTGCAGAAGTGATCCCCAGGGTGTATTTCCTATTTCTCATCCACTCATCAAGATTTTTCTTATAAAGTGCTAATGAGGAACTTTGCTTGACATAGATGGGTAGGTTGTTCCAGAGTATAGGAAGTCTCTAGGACAGGAATGCATCCCTCAAGCATGTCCTGTTTATTGTGATGACAAGCTGTAGGTCCCTAGAGCATGTATCTCGGAGGAATTGGGATTTCTTTAGGTATAGCATGTCCAACAGCTCTGGGTTTAACATAGCTTTATATGCTAGGCAGAGATCTCCTCAGAGTAGGCGATATGCTACAGAATAAATCTGGAGTTTTTTGAGACAGTCGGGGAAGGGCATCTGTTTGCGGCCAATAATACTCTTTGTGATGTACTTCTGTGGCCTTTCCAGCTGCTGCAGATGTCTTGTGAGGTACAGTCCAAAAGGGGCGTTGTACTCTATAATGGGTCTAAAGAGTGCCAAGTAGAGGGGAACAATGACCTCTTTTTTTCCTGGATGAGAACCTTTTTGTGATGAGGTGTGCCACATAGAAAGATTTCCTGACTAGTGTGGCAATGTGATTATCAAAGGAGAGACTACTGTCCACCTGAGTCCCAAGGTCTCATATCACACACTCAGTGTTAAGTAGATTGACATTTATGTGGAAGTTCATGGGCACAAAGTTTTTACCAAAGGGGATAACAATGCACTTTTTGGCATTGAGCTTGAGGCCATGCCTCTGACACCAGGCATCTGTCTCAGTGAGGCCCTTCTGTAGGGTGTCCACATCATTTGGGGACTCAACTATGGCTTCTAGTTTGTAGTCATCTGTGAACTTCATTGCCCAGAGACCTTCAGTGTCAGCCTCTACTTCAGAGAAGTAGATACTAAATGGGAGAGGTCCCAGGACTGAACCGTATGGTTCTCCACTTGTCACTGGTTTGAAGTCAGATTTGGAGTCTGCAACGTTTACAGTGTGTGCTCTGTCAATAAGCCAGTTGGCAACCCATTTTGTGGCATAGGGATGTATACCTAGTTTAGTGAGTTTAGCTATAATTCCAGAATGGGGGATGGTGTTGAAAGCCTTGGCGAGGTCAAGATAGGCTGTGTGAACCATCTTACCCTCGTCTACGGCTTTGGTGACTGCCTCAAAGAAGTTGATCAGGTTCAGAAGGCATGATCTGCCTTTAACAAACCCGAACTGGGTGAGGTCCAGAGTTTGGAGGTTACCAATGCCTTTGTTTATGAGTTCCATGATGATATGTTCCATGGCCTTGCAGACCAGGCTCGTCAGGCTAATAGGGTGATAGTTCCCAGGATCAGTGGTGGCTCCCCCTTTGTGGAGTGGGATAACTGTTGCTGTGCGCCATTCAGTGGGCACAAAAACTGATGTGAGACTATAATTGAATATGGTGCTTAGGTGGGGAGCCAGTTCATTCTGAAGTTCATGTAAAACACAGCCTGGGATGTTGTCCAGTCCCATGGATGCTGTGTTTTTGGTTTTAGAGAGTGCAGCTTTTACCTGCATTTATGTGATTACAGGGACTCCGCATTCTTCTTGTAGGGGGTGAGAGGGGGGTAAAGTTAGCACTGAACCTATCAGCCAGGATGTTGGCAATATTAGTTCGTTTTGTAATTTTTGTGCCATTGTGCTGTAACTCAGAGCAGATCTGGGTGCTTACATTGAGATTCTTGACATAGCTATAGAATGCTTTGTGGTTGTCCTTAGAATTAATTGTAATTTTGTTTTCGTAACTAGCTTTGGAGGATCTTATAAGGGATCTCAGCTTCTTACTGAGGCTGACCAGGGATCTCCTCCACTCATGGGATTTTACTCTCTTTTGCAACAGTTTCTTTCTTCTGTTGTAAAGTTTGTTTATGGCAGGGGACCACCAGATTGGCTTCCTTTTTTTCGGAGGATAGTGTATTGGTTCTGTTTGGGATAGCACAATCCATGCACTCATGAAAATGCTTATAGAGTGCATTTGTGTATGATTCAGCAGTCATAACTGTATTGTCCATCTGCATGGGTGTCATGAAGTTCGCCACGTCTGTCTTAAGAAGCATGAAGTTGGCTTTGAAGACATTTTTACCATGGTTTCCTTAATTGTGGGTGAGGGCGGGATATGGATCTTTAGAATGATTAGCTTATGGTTGGATCTGACCAAGGAGGAATTGACTTCAGGTGTAGAACATTGATCAGTCATGTTGGTAATGACTAAGTCTAGGATATTGTTGACCGTAGTGGAGGTATGGATAAGCCGATCCTGGGTATTGGAATTTATGAATTCCAAAAAGCGTTGAGTGAAGGAGTTTGTACATGAGTAGTTTTCCCAGTTAATGGTGGGGTAGTTGATATCACCCATTATTAGGGTGTTTGGTTGAACCCTAATATTTTCCAGTATATCAAGAAAAGAGGAGTGGGGATCCTGGGGCATGGTGGGGGAGCTGTGGCAAGCTACAATTTGGATTGTAGTTTTGCCCAGAGTTAGTTACACTTGGATAACCTCGGATGCATTATGCTGTGCAACTAGCCTGTAGGTGTGGCTATCCTTAATGAATATGGACACACCTCCGCCTTTGGTGTTCTGGTCCAGGTTAGATAGCCGAAAAGTGTGGTATGAGTTATAGCCTGGTAATGCAAGGGTGCTCTCTAGAACCTTGAACCAGGTCTCAGTCACTGCACAGATATCGATGTTCTCCATTTTAAGGAGGGCCTTGAGTGAGTGCATTTTGAGATTTAGACCTCAAGCATTGAGTAGCATTACCCTCAGTTTTTGCTTGCTTGTTCCTGTTATGGTGGTGAATTTGTCATTTGATCCTTGCCTAAAAATGGACTATAGAGGCGGCAAGACCCTTAGCCAACATCCAGAATCCCAGGTGTGACAGGTGCAGATCATCTCTGGAAAAGCATCGTGGTCTGTCGACCATGTCATCCCAGGCGGTCAGATACTGGATCCCCTTAGAATGACACCAGGAGCTTAACCAATTGTTGAAGTAAATCATTTTGTCCTTGTACTGCGGTATCATTCTGGGCGATGGCAGGATGCTACTCAGGGCATACCTGCCCTGGCTACAAGATCGGAGAGCTCGTCCATGTCTCTTTTCATGTAGTCCATGGTGGTACATCTCAGGTCATTTACACCAACATGGACAATGACAAAGTCATATTTTTACTTGTTATGGAGTTATGGAGTGACCTGAGTGCATGGGTTATGTGGTGGATCTTGGCACCCGACAGGCAGCTTACAGTAACCCTCTCCTTGTTTAGCCTGGTGAGTGGGACATCAGTGTGCCTGACTATAGAGTCACCTATAACTAGTGTGTTGGGTACATTGTTTTGCCTTATTGGCTGTGGTTTATTGGCGCACTGAGTCTGTGGGCTATGTGTCATTTGGGTTGTGTTGGGGGGTAGTGGTTGCTTGCGTTTCTGCTTTGGAGGTCTCTTTTGCTTGAGCAGAGTATTATTTAGAGCCTCTGCAAATGTTTTTGTGTTTCTATGTGTGGATTTTGGTGGTGTGGGTACCTCCAATACACTACCACAGTCAACAGAACATGCTTGGGTACAGGTCTCCAACACAGTCACTAAACATGTTTTGTAACACATGTTGCATGCATGTCAACTGGATCACCTCAGTGGCCATTTGCAGGAGGCACCCAGAGGATTGGCTGATGCATGTCACTCTCACCCTGAGGGTCACCACAGTGGTGTCTGTAGATAGATTGCCTACTGGTACATGGCAGGTGGCATGATAATACTGTACACACATTCCCTACACTTCCCATCTCTCCATGGAAAATAGCCAGGTACACAACTATGACCACCTGCAGCGATGCACCCCAGTACTGACAAATGTGTGTACATGTGCATTACTGAGGATATCAGTGTCTATGTGTTAGTACACCTGTTGCTGGGAATACCATGAGGGCCTTCACACCCACCGCAACACCCATTGCCATAGTTAGATGTGCCTGCTGCTGTACTGAACATTACATGTACCTTGTTACACTCCTCTCCCTAATGGCTACCTGAGCATTGCAGTACCAGCACAACAGTGTGGTACAAATTGGTTGATAGGCATGGTATACCCACTGAGTTCTGCCAAGTGTGTACATATCTGTAGGGTACAGCATTCCGAGGCCACATACTCCTACTACAATACGCATTGACACACAGTATTACGGATAATGATGTTGCTGCCCATAGGTGAGGCATGACAATGCATCACCCTACTATGCCTGTGGCGTGTGCATTAGATGACTATCCCTGTAGTACCACTGTTGGGATAGAAAAAGGGTTGTATCGCAGTTATGGTCAATGTGTGATGGTGGGTATGTCAGAGTGTCATCATGGGTTCCTGTATGTACAATATCCACAGTTTGGTGTGGGTGCTGCGTACCCTGTCATTACACCATGGTACCCCCGTTACATGTCCCATGTACCACTGTATGGTGACCGCTGTCACCATCAACCATATAGGTAATTGATAACACAATCTAGCCCAGTTATGCATGTGCTGTGTGGAGCCTACCTGTAACACATTAGAGACACTGACAAGTTAGTTAGCACTGATAGGCCCAGGTCTCTCAGATGTGTGCCTGCCCATTATGTGTCTATTAATGTGTATATGATGGTATGTCACACTATGTATTGTCTATATACAACCATTACATCCTTCAATACCATACTGAACATGTCTGGGGATGTCCTGCATGTAACATGTAACCTGGAACACACCTCATCCTAAATGCTGTGCAGTGTGTGCAATGAAAGCCACACACATCGGTACCACTACATACCTAGGTAGGGGTCTTGTCCCAGTGTTGCCAAGTAAGGGTGTGCATGTATGTGGATGGATCTACATCAGGTTTTTGATCATACATGTCCCAAGGGGTCACCTGTCCATGAGCCACAGGAAGTAACTGTTATACAGACCTGTGACATGTGTTCAACTGTACCCAGGATATGTCACAGCCATGGTGTCACCACAGTGCCATATCCCTTGTGGAATATGACTGCAGACCATCCTCCTGCTGACACTTTTACACCTACAACACAAATGGATAACATTATGGAGACCACAATCACTCAGTGTTACTAACAGCTATAATGCATCATGGCTGGACAGCTACACTACCTGACATGTAAGCATTAAGCATTACTGCTGACATGTTATACAGCAGTACATTGGTGCACTGTAGTACAGTCACCGTGTGCATCAGAACCATATTAGACTGTCCCTGCACTGATGTTATGGATGACAGAGATGTGACATAAGTATCATCATATGCACAGGGTGTGTTATTGGTTTGCCAGCGACCGAGGGTGGTCCATACATTTGACACCATGCTTGTGGGTGAGGGGTGTAATTAGGTGATATGGGTGGGGTGATGTGGTGTGTGTAGGTATGAGGTTGCCCTAGGTGTGTTTGTATAGTGTGTGGGTATGCATGCACACAGTTCTACCATGTGACTGCCCTATACAGCTGTAGATCATACCTGGCAGTGTGTGCAGTTCACCACCTCTGGCCATGGACACGTGGACTGTGCCAGCCACGGGTTCCATGGGCATATCCAGGTACAGGCCTAGATGTGCTACTCTCCCCTGATGATGACAGACATCTGCTGGAACCAGGTCCCTCCTGGGACTGGCCAGGGCCACGTGCAAATGGCCTGCTGTGGTGTGGTGTGGACAGCACCCCCCTGCAGTGCTGGGGCTGGTACTGCCACTATGGGAGTGCCTTGTTGTCCTTGCACATCCATGTCAACCACCTGCTGTTGTTGTTGCTGGCCTACATCCACGCAGCCATCACCCCACTCCCACCACATGTTCTAGCATGGACAATCCATGGTTGATGAGGCCCACCATCTTACCCAACCGTATATCCATGACCTCAGTATAATCATGGAGGGCACATGCATGTTCATGGAAGTTGTCACTTACAGATGACAGAGCAGTCCACTGCAGCCTCAGACCCTGTCTGGTGTAGAGTTCCATAAGTGCCTGCGCCCCCATGACAGTCTGAAACATGCATCTGGTGGTATCAGTTGTGGAACTTCTGCCAGGGGCATGATGACCAGCGGCCCTACCATGAGCACCCCCTGTATATCTGCCTATGTCATGCCCTACCGGACATCTGGCTATACCTGCTGTGTCCAGACACAGCAGGCATAGATACCACAATCTCCTGTGCACTGCCACCAACTGCCAACTGTCGCTATGGCCACTGGTGATGAGGTATCTATAGACACTGTGACTATGTATGTGGTTGGGGTGGCTAACAGGGGGATGTGAAATGATGGCACACATTTGGCCTCTGACAGCCCCGTCTGTGCCTCAACAATCCTATCATCACTTTCGGTGTCTGTATGGACACTAACATCAGACTACATGCAGGAGGGACCCTGACCCACCTTGCCACCTGTGAGGGGAAAACAAGAAACACACATTAAGACCTGTACAGCATTGCATAACAGTACACACACACACACACACACACACACACACACACACACACACACACACACACACCCTAAAATTTCACCATAGTACCTACCTATCCCTGAGTTTACAGACAGTCCCATGTTTATTCACGTAAGTTCTCCATCCTGCATCACACTTGGTAACATACACTCATTAATACCACTCATTAGCGTATCATTCTTCTAAATGCCTAGACAAGTGATCACAACACATGATCTGTTACTCCATTAACTCTTTGACTTGATTGGAGTAGGTTTTACAAGGCCTCTCTGCTGTCATCCAGTGTTCAACCTGGGTATGTCCAGACATCGTGAGCATGGCCCCCATATGTTAGGGGCTACTACATTCCATGCATTGGAGTGTCACACATAACTATTGCTTAGTAGATGAAAAATCTGCTGCTCTATTGACTTATTATATGGACAACAGTAATATACAGATACACTCCCTGGTGTTGCCTAGTAATTCCCCAATGCATCTGTAGTGCTGCATACATGGGTAGTTATTCACCCTTCTGCTGATTGCAATTTTAATGGTATACCTGATGTCTGCTGTCCCTCCCAATGCATGTTCCATGATACAGACCTTATTATACTATCAGCTGTCCTGAGATTACATATCAGACATGTATTCTGGTGTCTCAAGTATCAGTCCATCTCAATGTACTGCAAGATTCCAAAAGGAAGTACTGACATATGAACACCCCACAATCACACATGTGCATACATGGACACCCACACACATGCACACACACATATATATCCTACATGCATCAACCCCCTCCACTCTACCAGATTGCATTTACAGACAAAATAACTCCCCCACCCCACACACACCTACAGGTGAGGTTGCACAAGGATAGTACACACAGACCTCCCATTACCCATCTGACAACATGCATAACATATGGTACTCAACAGCATGCAGTGCAGCTATAGTCAATCCATTCTAGCAACACTATACATGCATGTGATGCATGGTCTGTGTTACTAAGTGATGGCCCTTCCCCTGGAAAACACTGCACCCATGTACACAGTATTGCTGTACACCTTTTCTGCACCCTGCCATGTACTGTGCACCATACCTCATAGGTGTACACACCATTGCTGAATGTGTATTACTGTGTCAGTTATGTCTGCTCTAATGCTCACAGCCCCTATGTGTTTGTCCAACACATACCTAGGATGATATGTGGACAGATGTAATTTGTGAATGCCTGATGTTTGATTTACAGATGTCAACATCAGTGGTGCTGTATGACCAGTATGATACTATTATACTGACAACCATCAAACCATACCATGGCTATGGGGAGTGTACACACCCTTATTGATATGGAACCCTCTTCCTTGATATGCCATGGGGCTACATCACTGCATATGTTAACAGTACAAGAGCCTGATATGTGACATATGTCCTGTACATTCAAATGCAGTGTCTATCAAATGTGTTAGTTGTGCTGATGGTGTTCACAATGCATACACTGTGTGGGTGCATATGTGTGCATGCCCATATCATGAAAGTTTGTTGCAGCTACTGTTATGTGTACTATAGCAGTCACTATTCCTATGTTCCTAAACCTGACTGTGTGCAGATACAGCCATGCATAGCATCCTTAGGATCCCTGCTGCAGTGCACTGATGTGTCATGATGACACCCCCTCCCCACCATCAGCCTTTTTGCAGATGCTTGACAACTATGGCCTACACATGTGTGTCAGTTTGCAGTGTCCCAAACACTGAACACCATGTGTAACAGTCTAGTCCCAGCTAATGAATGGCAAACATACAGGTGTACACTGGCACCAGCATAGTACAGATGGGGATGGTGGGTCTGAGGTGGGGTGAGGCATTGGTTGTGCAGCACATGTATCTTACACGATACTGTCTGCAGGTTTCCAACATGGTCATGGTACACCAGTATACATTGCAATGTATGACTGTTGGAAACCACTTCTGGTATGAATACACTACCTGTAGAGAGGCATGGCTGATGTTTCCTGTGGTACAACTGTCTCATCTGACTACCCTAACCCATAGCCCACAAACTTACAGAGTCCAGGCAATTGCTGACACTGGTACTGAACAGCCAGTACTTGTTGGACATTCCTGCAACCCCCTCAGTGTTGTGGCATGTTACTGGGTAGCCCGCATGACCACTTTGTTATATGTGACATCATTTGTCTTGGATGGCCATCTGTTTATTTCCTACATCATTCCTGTCACATACATCCTTGCCACATAAATGACTGTCTGCACTGTTTGCCATGGCAAATGCAATGATGAGGTATGGCTACATATCCAGCTCATGGATGCTACCTGTAGGGTATGGGGCCCACGCCATGTCATGTAAGATGTGTACAAGCCACACCTGCATTTGTTGCAGGTAAGTGTACACATTTGATGGCCAAACATCTTGGACAGCAGACCAATACGTGGTGTGACATTGCTGACGTGTACTTGCTGAAAAGTGCATTTCCATGACAAATGCATGCAGTCAAGTTCCTCAACAGCTGCTTCCGCTATATTTTATCTGGAGTGTGTGCATACATATGCTTCCAATGTTTGTGAAGGTATATATTCCCCATATTTGCTGACCTAACCTACAATTCCATATTACGCACTCATTGCTCATGTTGGGACAACATTGCAGGTTTTAAGGGTTGTGGACCACAGTATTAAAATATGCCGTAGTGCAGATCTGTAACAGTTGCCATTGTAATACTGGTATATACACTGTTGTAGCATTGTATAAGAGTGATGTTTCACACATGTCCCTATTGTAGGCCATGTGTCCCATGATTATGTTCATCCCTGTGGACACATTTTGCAATGACAAGATGTTAGTTATATTGCAGATGTCTGACATACCCTTCAGATACACCATCATGGTCACCACTGTGATGCAATGCAGTTAGCAGCCACAATACGTGAACATGTATGGCAGGAATTATGGCTAGGTGTGTTAGATGTGTGCATGGAATGTACCATAGCCATCACATGACCAGTGTATTGGCAAGCATGAACATAAACATTTCTGCCTTAGCTGTTTTTTTTCATTCCTCGACCAAGGTTGCCTTTTGGTTTGTTTTGTTTTATAAACCATACTCACCAGATACAGGCTGCTGCCTTTGTGGTATACCAGAGGAACTTACATAAGTGTGTGAGAGATGTGATGTCAGTAGCCACAGCTGTGGCATTGCTACAGGGTGGGTGAAGCATTACAGTACATCAACAGTACAAGTCCACAATACTTCCTACAGCTTATGCACATATGTTTATTACTACTATGCAGCAACAGACTATATATATATATATATATATATATATATATATATAT
>NC_056734.1:35339780-35452280 GCF_019279795.1 Protopterus annectens | reverse complement strand
TCTATATTCCACCAGGTAATACACCTGCTAGCCTTGAAGACTTCATATCTTGGTGTTCTTCCACATACTCACAAGAAACCCTTATTCTGGGAGACTTCAACCTAGATTGGTTCACCTGTATATCAGAACCACCAAGTAATTTAATAAATCTCCATGGCTACCAGCAGCTAGTCCAAATTCCAACTAGATGTGATAAAAAATCTAAAAGGGAATCCATCCTTGACTAGGTCCTAACTAACAACCCCACATTGTGCCCTCACACAGGCAGACTCCCAGACACCTTAAGTGACCACAACATAATATACTTTATACATAGTAGAACAAGCATATGCAAAACCACTAACTATATATCCACTAGAAACACAAAAGAATTCTCTCCTGAGGTCCTCAACACTTTACTCTGTAACTGTGACTGGACCTCCCTAAAAACCCTCCCACTTGACCAGGCTGTAGCATATTTCAAAAAAAACATTTCTACAACACCTAGACACTGTCACTCCATTGCACAAAATCAAGGTTAGAACCTCTACAAACCCCTGGCTCAGTAAAGAAACCAAACAAATCCTCAAGTCCAGAGACACTGCCTCGCTTTACAATAAAAAAAACAAAGAAACACAAAGCCTAACTAAGTACCAAGAACTGCGCAACTGTGCAAAAAATGCATTAGGCTGGACAAGAAATCTTACTACACACCATTACAAACTAAATACCAACACAACCCACAAACATTTTGGAAAAATGT
Source organism: Protopterus annectens (assembly GCF_019279795.1). NCBI lineage: Eukaryota > Metazoa > Chordata > Ceratodontiformes > Protopteridae > Protopterus > Protopterus annectens. The sequence continues at coordinate 35,451,538 of NC_056734.1, read as the reverse complement.
AAACCAGCTACTAAAATCCACCCAAAAGGCTACCCCCAAACCAACCACCCCTGACACTAAAGTTCCCATCGAAACACAATTCAACTCCCAGTTTGTGAACTCAATTCTATCCTTTGTATCACAGGACAGTTCCTTCCTCACTACCCCCCCCCAACACAAATAACACTAATACAAGCTTTACCCTCAAAACAGTTTCTACCACTTCAATCAAAAGCATGCTCTCTAAACTAAAAACCTCATCAACAGCAGCTGACCTACTCCCCAGCTATTTCTTGAAACTCACAGCAGATGCTATTGCTATCCCAGTCTCCACTCTCATAAACAGATCAATTGTTGAAAACTATGTGCCCAAACTCTGGAAAATATCCTATGTTACACCCATACATAAAGGCGGGACCTCCACTGAACATAATAACTACAGACCCATTGCTTTACTCTCCCCCCTGGCCAAAATCCTAGAAAAATGCATCCATACCCAGATGCTAAACTATCTACTAGACAGCAATATCATGTCACCTACTCAGCATGGTTTCAGACCTGCCCATAGTACCACTACAGCCCTCCTCTGCTTCACAGACACAGTAAACTGTCTCAAAAATGAAGGCCTACAAGTGTCAACTCTTTTTTTTTAGATAAGTCCAAAGCATTTGACACAGTCTCACATCAAATCCTGCTAAACAAACGAAACCAAGATCATCTATCAAATTCCACTCTTACCTGGTTCCAAAGCTACTTAACTGACAGGTACCAAGCTGTGAAATAGGAAAATTCTCTCTCTCCTCAGCTGCCCATAACTATAGGAGTCCCACAGGATTCTATCTTAGGACCACTACTATTCACAGTCTTCACAAATGACCTCCATACCTCCATACAGCATGCATCTATAATTCAGTATGCAGATGACACTACCTTAATCTGTGCTGCACAAAACATTCCCACCCTCCTGCAAACAACTCATCTAGCATTCTCTGATGTTGAAATCTACCTTACCAAAGCCCAACTTATCCTCAATCCAAAGAAAACTCAGCTTATGATTATAACTAGTTCTAACAAAAAACACTAACAATCAATTCACTATCTACTCCACAAATGCTACTCCAATTGCTCCAGTGGCACAGGCTAAGCTATTGGGAATAACCATAGACTCCCACCTAAAATTTTATAGTCATCTCAACTTAACTATTAAAAAAGTACATGCCAAACTGGGGTCACTCTACCATATCAAACCATTTCTTACCAACAACACAAGATCAGCCATTGCTCGCTCCCAACTTCTATCCACCCTACTCTATGCATCTCCCATTCTGACTAATCTCAACAAAACTGAACTAAGCAAAATGGAAGCCTGCTATAACAGTATTGCCTGCTTTGCTGCAAATTGGTCATATAGAACTCATCACTGTACTGCTTTGAGAAAGCTCCACTGGCTTGAACTGCCCAACCTCCTAACCTACAATCAGATCTGCCTCTGTCATTCTATCTATTACCACCCCAATAAGTGTCCTGCCCTCAAAAACCTAGTACAACATCACTCAGCCAAAAGGCCTCTTAGATCATCAAGCAAACTACTACTAGAAGTCACCAATAGCTACAATAGCTTTGGATATGCACTATATAGTAGTTCAGTGGCTAAAAATGGAACTCTGTCCCTACTAGCATTCAAAACACATCATCCAAAGCCTCCTTTAAAGACCTCATCAGGCAACATCTCAAGCAAAGTTGGCAGTGTCATGATTGCTCACCAGGCTAGTGAAAGCGGATAACATATACATACTAAATCTAGAGCACTTGATAATAGTTTTCAATCTTACTCACAAACACTGGCTAATCTACAATGTATGCACTGTACCTGTGTACTATGTATGTATTCTACCTATGTTCCAAATTTCAGCTGTACACCACAAATCTATTAATTACCTTTATTTTTAAAATTAATGTTTTTGTTTGTTCTCTTCACTGTAACTGTTTATGTGCCGCATACCACTGTAAAAACATGTCTCTTGTAATTTGTGTGCATACTGCTCATGTCTAAATAACTAAATGTGTCTGTAATTTTTCTTTGTGGAGGTTTTCTCCCCGGGCCTCTGCTGAAAAAGGGCCTTTACGGCTCAGTCAGACACCCCCGGTTAACAAATATAAAATAAATAAAAGAAATAAATATGGACACAGCCTAACATTAGGGGGAACTATATAGGGACATATTACAGGTAAGCCTATTACACACCTATGGCATTTCAGCATGCTACATTACATGTTAACTTGAGTACCCTGCAAGTGGTGAGCTCTGAAACCCATGTGTTCATCATTATGGCATTACTTCCACCACCAGCTACTGGTCACAGTAATATACATGCTTGCCATTACACAACACACACTACAATAGCTTACATCATGTCAGTCAGTGCTGCTCTGCACAGTTGATGGGTATGACCCACTACCCACAGGGATATACTCTATTGTCCATAGCAGTTGTTCAGCTGAACATCATTACAACACCTGATGGCACATGTAAATCATTCCACATCATCTATCCCATTATTTTGGACCAAGTACTACAGTCAATTACATGCATATATACTTCACATACCTGTTGTGGGAATGAGGTCTGTTCTGGATAGTTTCCTTGTAGGAGTTTTTTGTTATGTCCTTTGCTTTGGCCTTTAGCCTTCTTTCTTTCTAAGTTTGTTTGTTCATATCTCTCTCTCTCTCTCTCTCTCTCTCTCTCTCTCCCTCTCTCCCTCTCTCTCTCTCTCTCTCTCTCTCCAGTAAATGGATTTAACTGCTTGGAATAGATTACAGCATGGCTTTTATAGGTGATGCACATGATCAGGTGATGGCCTCTGCACCAGTCAGTGTCCTCCACTTGCTACCTGCATGCAGCATACTGTGTAGTACTTCATATTACCACTGTCATGGCAACCCACTACTATAAATCTCTACATCATGTAGGTGTGGTCCCTTTACCTTTCCTGTATGGTGGACATCCTTCCTGTGTGTGGGCAGCAGTGTTACAGACAGCAGGTAGCAATACCTCTTACAAGAGAACTTGCAGGCTCAGGCCAGCTCCATATTTGTATAAGGTTCCAGAACTACCGACAGAGTGTGAGTAGTGTTATTATATGCATTGTATAGCACCAGTGTTACAGGGTTTGTGTGTACGTACCAGTTTAACATGGAATGCAGTCTGTCTGCATAGCTCCCAATTGTGGGCCTATCCACATGATGGCCACAGGTGTGCCTGTTATGTTTTGTCTGTCCACCACATAGGTCTTGTGTGTTGAATGCTATCAGTACATCCCTGTGGCTATGGTGTGCAGGGTCCTGGGTCCAAGCCTTGCAAACACTGTTTATTTTGTTGCTGAGCAGAACAAGGGCTGTTGAATACAGAGTGATTAAAGTACTTTTAAGCAGTTGTAAGTGGGTTTGCGTGGGTTTGCGCGGGTTTGTGCGGAGGTAAACACTGCTAACGTCTGGTTACAGTTTCTTAAACTGATTTAGCTTTTCAATTGCTCAACATGTGTAGGCATTGCTTACCATCATGCAAACAAGCTTAAACCCACTTACTGCTGCTTAAAAGTGCTTACTCCCACTTACCCCCGCACTAATTTCTTTAAAAGAAATGAAAAAGGGTTGAGAGGAAAGTGGTGAAAAAGGGGCACAAAGAGGAAAAGACGGCAGGTAAAATAGCTAGGGATGTACAATACGGGTGTAGGGAAGGTCCATACTTGCCCATTTCTTCTACAGCAACAGCTGTGCATATACACTGAATTTGGAGATAGATTTGGACACTCAAACCCATGTGAGAGAGGCGAGGACAACAATAATATGTTGTGAAGTCAATTAGACCAGATTATATGTGTCCAGCGGACATGTGTGCACAATGGGCAGCTATGTATGGGGCGAGTTTTTTTTGGGGGAACAGATTGCCCTTTTTTTTTCAGGTGAGAGTGGGATGTTGGGGAGGCATAGTAGGTATATTTGGGGAGGTAGGTTGGGTAGGTTAACAGACAAGATGGACAAGACACATACAGGGGCAGTATATGGCACATGTGGGGGTAAACACTTTGATGGGGAGGGGTGTTTGGAAATCAGAAGCCCATGAGCCCCCTACTGGAAACAGTGGGACTGAGGTCCCCACCCATGGGCAGTCACCACTGCAACTTCACAACCTCAAAGGTGGCTGTGCTGAGGGCTGAGTAGGTGGGACAGGCTAACCCTATAGTTGTGACATGCAGCCCTCAAGTTTGTGTAGCAGATCTACAAACTCTCTGCGGAGCTCGCTACTCACCAAACCCTGGACCTGGTGATGGGTGACAATATCCTGTCTGTGCCCGCTCCCAGAGAGGAGCAAGCCCCATCCCCTGAGGTGGTTCCACCCAAAGGTGGTGTAGGACCAACGGAAGAGGAGATCCCGGTGTGGGCCTCAGACATGCTGGTGACCAGTGCCATGGCCACCTGAGGTGGGACAGGTGGTTCCGCTGAGAATGGCCTTCTCAAACATGCTATGGTGTTTCAATTTCACCACATATGTGGGTTAGTAATAGTCAACACATTCCAGGATTAGGTATAACAGCATGCATATATATTCCCATTAACCCAAAACACCAGATATGGAACAGTTGCATAGCAAACAGAACACATGCATATATGGAACCACAGTGGCTATTGCAACAGCATGCAGGTACATTGATGGCAGCATGCTACTAATGTGGGAGTATTTCAACATGGCACATGCATAGAAACACATTTAAATATTTATCAAACAATAGGACATATGTCCCAACAGTAGATTTAATGCAGCACATACCAATTGAGTTGTGTATTTAGTTTATTGTTGCAGATATGGTGGGGGAGAGAAAGATGTCAATTAACAACAAGTATATTCCTGTAGTTCTCATTACTTTCCAAGTCAGTGCTGTGATCTGTGCCTTACAGGTGTTAGTACACTACCGTATGGCCTTAGTTTGGACAGTGATATGGATGCAGACAACTATATACATGAACTAAGTTTTACCTGCGGTATACATCTCTTATCTGGTCTACCTGTGGAGCTATTGTTTTTAACACTACCTAACTGTTTCTGCACATATTCCCAGATTCCAGGTTGAAGTCATGCACATACCTGTCCATCTGTTATTGCACACACTCTGGGCATGTCTTGACATTTTAACTATTGCCCTCTTAAACATTTGGTGAATTGTACAATGACAGGCTTATTTTCATTGACATTTTCCAAATATGTACAGGCCTGACAGTCAGTTATATGACATGAAATGCTACCTACATGTCAGATTAGCACACTGATATGCCAGGGGGAAGGGTAACAGTCGGCAGATATGTGCCAATTAACTGGACATTCTGAACAATTCTGTACACTTGCGGGGTATGATTCTGCATACAGCTTACTACCACTCCCAGGATTTAAACCATGGCTGTGTCTGCTAAAAATAAAACAGTGTCCATCACAGTTGAGTGTGCTATATAGATATTGCTGTGTATCTCTTGTCTGATTTCTATCCATAATTCTCCTGTGGTTTTACAATCTGACCCTGTAATTACAACACTCTTATACAGGATTTCCTAGACTGTTTTATTATGTAGCACAGTGTGGATGACAGTGATGAGTAATACCTTATTATTCAGAGCAACTGCAACACTAACAATGCCATACAATACCAGAGTAAACAGTACCAGTACAGGATATCATGTCAAGACTCAGGACTCCTGGATGCCCCAGCACTGTGCCTTGAAGCGCACACCCTCTCCAATGCCAGTCATAGTGCCTACAGGAAGAAGCTGCAACCAGTAATGAGATGTATTCCCACCTGTTGGGTTTAAATAGGGCTGATTTCCCACTCTTTGCCATGATTGGATAGTTTTGAAAATGCTAAGCTATGGGCAAACCTGCTTACCTAAGGTTGGCATTGCTTAAAGGGGTATACCAATGGGTAGACTGAGTTAGCTGGCCTACACATTGCTTGCACCCACTAAGCTAGGCTGTGCAATGCTTAGCGTAGCTTAATTTTTAATTTGCATACTATTTGCTGTTTGGCATTGATTTATTATTCATTACATGTTATATATATGTGTTTGGTATCCATGATTCATGTGTACGTACACTGTATGGGGTCCTTGTGTTTTTTAGGGGATTTCAACACTTTATTACAATGACACCTCACATCTTGCCTTAATGCAGTACTCCAGTTCACACATACCTCCCAACTGTACCGAATTACTCGGGTTTAACCAGGTTATGGGGTCCAAATGAAGGGGTGCCATGATTCCCGAGTGGCACCCCTTCATTCCCGATTTTTTTCCAAGTTGTTTACATTTTTCGCACTGTTTCTGCACGCGATGACGTCAGCACCGTCAGTGCTACCAGCCTATCAGAATTGAGCTCAGATCCAGAATTGAGCTCATTTCTGCCTGGCGCTCAAATGCTGTGAGCGGGAATGGTTATGGATCTGGTAATAGTTACAGCAATGGCTGGCGAATGCGTATGCTGTGAGCAGGAGCTGTGGGACGGATATCCTGGCTGGCTGCAGAACTGGTAAGGAGTATGTAACAGTGACGTGTGTGTGTGTGTGTGTGCGTGTGTGTGTGTGTGTGTGTGTGTGTGTGTGTGTGTGTGTGTGTGTGTGTGTGTGTGTGTGTGTGTGTGTGTGTGTGTGTGTGTGTGTGTGTGTATATATATATATATACACACACACACACACACACACACACACACACACACACACACACATATCATTGATAGATATATTAGATATAGGTATAAAAGGAGGCACATATTCTCCACTCTTACTGGGCAGGAACAATCGAATAGATTCATTAAAAGGTAGAAATGTAAGAAAACATAACTTGGAATGACCTTTTTCCGCCAAAGCAAGATTCAGATACAGCTTTGTTTGTGGGAAAGTTCATTCATCGTTTGTATTGCACAACATTTTCTACTGGCAAACAATCTGATAATTAAGCAAGATATCAGTCTGCAAGAAATGCTATGGTTGATTTACAAAAAAAAGATCAGTTGTTGATCTTAACAAAAATATATTAGTTCTGATTCTGAAAGCCCATCACCTTTCATGAATTAAACATAATTACAGTTTTTCAATTCTACATTAATTTAATATTTCAAAAACTTAAGTAGATAACTGTGATATTCTAAGGAGGTTCTGAGACACAGACTTGCTGAAGCTGGCTAGCAAACTAGGTGTCCCTTTTCTATCAAGAACCCAAGTCACAAAGATGAAGGACTGAGATTTTCTTGTAGTACTTCAGCAAAGTCTCATAAATATAAAACACTTGCTACAAGCAAGTATGAAAAATGCAGGTGTTTGTTGCCCGCTTAATCTAATTAAACGGGACAGTTAAAAAGACCTATTCATTTAGAAGAAGCTCTTTTTATATATTAATGCCTCTTAACCACATGTTTATACTCTTCCAACACACTGATCCTTTCAGGCAAAGAAAAACTAACAGGAGACATTTATCATTTTTTCCCCTCCCACATGCACCCTTTATAATCCACAATCCTACAACTTTTACACATATACACAACCTACAAATCATAACAGAAAAGGTACATATTTAGGCATGCTAATAAAACCAAATTATTCAAGTCTAATCTACGTGAAATCATTCATTTCATTATAAATGCTACTGGGGGTGTACCACAGTGGATATAGCAAGAGTTGTTAATACTTGCACTGTTTTATAGTCACTTTAATATTCCTAAAATCAAATGACTTTAAGCAAATGCATTTAATCTGTTGAAAGGTTAGATAACTTCAGGTAAACTTACAAATAATTAGTGCTCTGTAACTTGTACAGAATGCAAGGTTTGGGGTGTGTTCCATAAGCTATGCAAATGGGCTGCATGAAATAACTTCAACACACACACAGTCCGTTCCACTTATATGTATATAAATATTATGTTGAAGATTGTTTTACCTTGGAGTATGGGCAATTCTCCAAAAAACTGCTGCTCATATTGTGTGTTTGCCTGTTACAGTTGCTGAGATATTTAAATCTATGAGTTTTTCATGAGCATTTTATCTTTGCTGAAATCTGTTAAATAGGCGTATATCATTATTGTTTGTGGATAATGTAGGATTTACCCATATTTGGTGCATCTAATCACAACTAGCCATGGTACTGTGATTATACAATGGCATTATTTAAAAAAAAGAAGCTTGATACATTTGTAAAATAATGGTACTGTATTAGAGAACTTAACTTTTGTTTGATTGCTGCTTCTCACTGACTGCAACAATGGGCGATGCCTTGGTGATACACTTAGTGTTCATGCACACACTTATGTATGTGAAGTCACTTCCACAGTACATCTGTTTTAGTATAGCTGCTGCCAGTTTGTTTTTCTTGGACTGAGTAGATTACAGCTAGAATGTTTACTCATCGAGCTGTGTACTCAAGGATGCTCACACCTTACTAACACAGTGCAGGTGTGCTGAATATATGTTTTAATATGCTATATAGATTTCCAGGATATTTTTAGTGCAGAGAGGGTGTATTTTATTTTTTTGTTTTTTAGGCTGCTAATTTAGATTCTCTTGTTAGTAGTGCAGAGAAAATGAGCTGTATTTTTAATCTACACTGATTTACAGTGGCAGCAGTTTGCTGTTGTTTTGAGCTTTTGGAGCAGGCCTCATTCTCTGGGTAATGCTTGATTTACATTGACATGTACTAATGAACAACCAATCACATTCATGCTTTTTAATTACTAATCATCTTTCATGGTATAATTAGCAATATAAAATTGAGTTTATGCCTCACAATCTAATTTATGTTACCATTTGAGAACATGAATTTCTGCTGAACCACTTTGCTGTTTACACATTTTAAAATAATTTATTGCTCTTGTGTTACTTATTTCTGTCTGAAGCATGCTTTATGATTTGATATTGTCAGAAATGGCTCCTGGTAAACCATTAAAAGCATGCATTAGTCAAGGTCTGTATCTTTTAACATCTGTAAGATGTGATTGAGTTAATGTTTGTCTTATTGTGATTCTTTTTAAAGTTTCAATTGACAATCCTGGATAATAACTAATATTTCTAAAGATTTTTTTAAGGAAAATGCACAGTCTGATATGTTTTATTTGGTACCAGAACCAAGCCTGACAGGATATGTATTTCATTATAATGTAGAGAATTTTTAAGAGCTAAATGCAATTGAATATTAATGTCAAATATCTAGCCTGTATGCAGCTATAGTTTGATTTCTAACTGTATGCAGATTGCAGTTCTCTTAATGTCCATGTGGGTATCCACATGTTGGTCCAGTTTCCCACCACCTCTAAAGCAGTCAGGTATATGTCTTAGAGAATTCCCTTTTTCTGGAACAGGTTTCCCATCTGTGTGAAGCAGAGCTTTTCCCTAACCCTATTCAAGAGAAACCTGGACTAGTGCATGGAAGTTAGAAATGCACCCCAGATCTAGCACCTGTATCTCTAATGGAGAGAGGCAGCCTGCCACTGTGTTTCTTGTTTTGTGTGCAAGAGGGGCCAATGATTTGAAAAGAGCGCAAAGGTAACCTGTATCCACCACTGGGCAGATGCATTTTCCTTGGATGTGGTGTGTCTTTCAATGCTGTTTCAATGAATGTGAGTTTCAAGGGCGGAGAAGTTTTAATGCCAAGTCTATTTTCATTGTGAGCCAGTATTGCTTTGTTTAGCAGCTTTGTTCAGCAGATGTCTATTAGTGTCTGTGCATTGTGCTATAAAATGTAAAAATAAAGTCAAATAATCATTGTAGAAGTAAAGCAGTATGCACACATTCGTGTTTATGGTAAATGGGGCAAAATAAGACAGGTAATGGGACATTGGAATGGCTGCAGGGGGACTCTGATGCCATATTTTGGTTGTCTGTTCTTCAGTTTGTGTTTGAAAGTTAGTATCCCACAATTCCATTGGAGTGGGCGGGATTACATAATTATGTATGCAAATTTGATGTTAATCAGTGTACAGATTTGTACCTATTTTTCCATGGGCCTTGTCCAGATTTTTGATGTTTCCAGGTTGAGAGGTATGAGTTCACATATGTATGTAATGCAGTAGGTTATACAACATAAAACTGTATATAAATTCCTTTCACTTGTTCAGTTTGATTTTCCTATAGTGAGGATCTGTTTGATGATATCTCACTCTTGTCTACTGCTGTGATGGCTTAGTGGTTAACTACTGTGACTATGGTGTACAGGGTCCTGGGTTCAAGACCTGCAAAGGCTGTTTATTTTGTTTCTGCCCAGGACAGCGGCTATTGCATACAGAGTGATTAAGGTACTTTTAAGAAATTGTCAGTGGGTTTGTGCAGGTTTGCCCGACAGTAAGCAATGCTAACCTTCGGTTAAATATGCTTACAGAGAGTTAGCTTCAATATTGCTTAACCTGTGTGTGCATTGCTTACCCCTGCACAAACGGGCTTAAACCCACTTACTACTGCTTAAATATGCTTACTCTTTCTTAATAGTGCTTACTCCCGCATACCACTGCACTAATTTAGACAGTAATGTACAATGGTTCTTGGGAAGGTGATGGATTTGGAAACTATAGATTTATCATTCATTACACATTGTACCTTCAATATGTATACTGGTTCCTGTGTACATATACTGTATTGGTCACTAGTAATTATCCATGAATTTTACATTATGACAATAACACCTCACATCTGTATTTAATGCAGTACTCTAGTTCACAAATATATGTTATTTAGTAGGTTATGCAACAAAAAATATTGGCCATAAAGTGATTTGACATGGAAAATGGAATGTACTGGAGTGGAACTCGAACCAGGAATGATCGCTCATAAGGCGAATGCTCTGCCCACTACACTATTGCAGTACTGCTTAATTTGTATATATCTTGCTTTTTAGGCTCTTGTGCCATTTAAGCTGCATTAAACGTAGCTAAGCGATGGGCAAACCCACGCACCTATGGTTAAATTTCATCTGTTTCATAAAAAAAGCTTCTTTATATTTCATGTTTTAACTATTGCTCTTATAAACTTGGGGGATTTTGCTGGGGTTATGCTAACACCTATGAGTGGTCTCGCTCATTCTTATTCCTAAACTGCTTGTCTTGATTGCAGGGGTGTGTATATTCTGAGCTCTTCTCTCAGATACACTCCCTGCACTAGTACATGCTCTGTGTCCATTTAGGAGATCACGCAATGTGCCTTCATTGATATGCATGGCGTGCTGATGTCCTGCTCCTAAATGGACGCTTCCGTGCAGAACTAAGCTAGTCCTGCATGGGAGGATAGTAAATCCAGGGAATGAGTTTAAAATAATTGTTCTTGATTTAGAACTCACAACCTTAAATGAGGGAATTAGGAAAGATAATCTTTTCTAACATTAAACAAAAGTATACTGCTATTTTTCACAATGTTGATTCTAGTGTCTTTAAGAACAAACAGTATAAAATGCACAAGATCAGAAGAGATAAAATGGACTATGAGCAGGAGAGAGATTATCCCTTACCAAAACAGGGTCAAGTAAAGAGAATACTGTCTTTCAGGGACAATATGAGTTTGGTGAACTGCACTATAGACAGTGATGATTCTGCTGACGTTTTTTTTAGACCAGCCACAATTTTGCCTGTCCAAAAGACTTGCCAATCTCCAACTGAACCAAGGCATGAGACCCGATTTGAGTAACCAAATGGGAGAGACATTTATAAACTTTTGGGGCAGGGGCAGGGACAGATGCAAACATTTAATGTATGCACTTTTGGTTGCAATAAGCCTGTTAAGAAATGTCTTTCAGAACCTTTTAAGGTTTTTAATTTATCTGATGTAGAGTTCTTGGAAACATTTGTTTTTTTTAAAAGGCTTCAATTTTATTCCTAGTTTTAAACTTGACATAGTCAATGTTGTTTCACAACTAAAGTTATTTATTAATTTTTTGAATCTTAAATTATTGTTTCTTGACAAAGCTGTGAATGTAAATTCAGAATGTTTACATAGGAATAGCACATTCAAGCCACCCCCAACACTCTGGATTCAGTATTCGAGAGGATGTGGGAAGATAAATTTCGAAGTCTATATAAAAGGAACAAAAAAAACAAAGTTGACCCCAGATAATTTATCAGGACAAGAAAGGGGATTATTAAATACCCTTGCTAGTAATAAAAGTAAACATATTATAAAACCAGACAAAGGGGGGGGGGTTATTATGAACAGTACTAATTACTCCTTCAAAATGTTTTTGTTGCTTTCCAACAAATCTACTTTTAGTAGGGTCTGCTTAAACAAAACAAATGTAGCTTGTGCTAAGTTAGATTCCTGCTTATTGAGTCTGGTGTTACAGGGGGACATGAAACATAATGAATGGGAATACCTTCATGTGGTAAAACCAAGGGTAACTTCCATATTTGGTATACCCAAAATACACAAGAATGTTAGTGACCCCAAACTGAGACTAACTGTGTTGGCTAAGTGTTCTAAGACTGAGCCATTAGCTAAATTTGCTGATTTAAAATGTAAATGTGTTTAGGAATTTGACTCACACAGTCTTAAAGATTCCTGGCATCTGTTGGAGACAATTAAGGATCTGATGTTCAACAAGGACATTTTATTTATTACTGTAGATATTATTGATTTATATTCTGTTGTTCACCATGATATAGGACTTGTGTGGTTTTATACATTTATATCCAAGTGTACATCTTTTTCCAATAAGGACATATGAGTTGTTACCACTCCCCTTGATTTAGTTCTCCACAATGACTTCATTATTTATTTTGAGGGGGGATATTGCCATCAAACCTCAGAGGTTGCCCTGTGCACAGCATGTGTTCCCATTTACACCAAATGTTGTGTTGGCTATGTGGGAAAGACAAGTGGTCTTCACTTCCCAATTTTGGCATTAACATATGGTTACTACTACTTCTTGGATAATATATTAATTTTATGAAAGGGTAGTTTGAAGGAATGGGAAGGCATCTTAAATCAGTGGCAGAATTCTACCTCCTTTTTGAGATTTACATTTCCCAACAATAATACAAGTATTAATTATCTTGACATTACTTTTGGGAAGGACAGGGTCTTTGGGTGTTACACATCAACTATTTTGGAAGGAAATGTTTACTAAAACTTATCTTCACTATGACAGCTGCCATCCTGGTTATCAAAAGAAATCTGTGCAAAGGGACAGTTGGATAGACTTTCTCGTCTATCAAAAGAAATCTGTAAAAGGACAGATGGTTAGACTATCTCATCTAACTTCAGATGATACCATGTTCAATGATGAGTTGCGCCATCTTATTTGTCTTTTTTTGGATAGGTGGTATCCTATGCAGCTTCTCAGGAAAATTAGGATGGAAGTCATAGGTCATCAGCATGATTGGTTTGCTCCCATTTTGAGGAAGGGTTTTAACACTGGGGAGGAGATGAATAGGACCATCAACCCCACTGATTATCACTACCACAGGACATTTGTTGCCACTACCCCACTGTTTCTTATACCTTTTAGTATGAACACTCAGCAATATGTTACTGGTGTTAAATGGTTTTGGGATATGGTTTTACCAATGAATACAAAAAACACAATGGGACTGCTCCAGTAGTAGTTTATTCCAAGGGTGAAAACATTTAAATGTTTTCGGAAGCAAAGTCAGCTAAGATAGTGTTAACCCACAGTAAATGCAAAAATGTGGATGCTGTAGGACATGCATGTACATCCATGGGGGCCTATATATTGTAGTGTACAATTATGGGAGGACACTAGCCAGTCCAGGGAACCTATGGATCTTGTAATAATTTTCTGTGGTAAAATGATCAGGAAGTTAAAGGACAAAATTAGACAACACTATTACGATATTAAGAAAATGAAGAACACCAATGACTTTATAGGCACACTATTCATTGTACAAATTTTAAGTTCATCTTTGTTATCAATAGAGTCCTGATTACACCTTTACGTGGGGATGCAGCTACATTGTTAGAATTAAAGGCATTCAATTGGCAACTCAGACTCAATGCCACGGTTGCACCAAGTTTAAATGATGTTGCCTTTGCTGTGTTAAAATATAAAGCGGCTTGTGTTTAAATGCTTTAGGAAACATCATCCAGTTATTCGTTTATATACAATTTTTTATGATTCCATGTTGGTTTATTTTACTACATTTTCTACTTTGGAGGGTTATTTATCAGAAGAAAGTTTACTGGAATTGTTTTTTTAATAATTTTACATCCACACAATACACCTTTAAATACTGATGTTGAGTCAACTGTTGAATATGCATGACTAGTTATATATTCTTGTGTGGCAGCTTCTTATTGGCTGCATACATTTTTAAATTTTGTGTTTTGGTTTCATCAGTTTACTCTGATGAAGTCTTTTTAACCTATGTTAAGATGAAAGCACTCAGGATCTAATTAAATGGTGTTTTTGTTTGAAAGGAGGTCCCTTTTTTTGATTTGTGAAGGTTATAAACAAAGTTGATTTCTGCATTTGGTACAGTAAACTCCAAGAAGGGATAAAATATTCTACAAAACGTTCTATATAAATATTGGGAAACAGGGAGCAAAGTGACAACACTGATGATAAAAAGTATGGATCACTGATGGGCTAAAGTAAAAGGATTCGATTCACAATCTGTGGAATGGAACAATAGCACACATGAAATAAAGGATGTGGATGTCAGGACTTCATCAAAAGTGCTAAATAAATAATGGAGAGAATAAAAGAAGATAAAAAGTCACGATCAGGATAAATAAGTCTGAAATAATCAACAAGAAGGAAGATGTCTACTCAATGCAAAATGATAGGGAACACAGGCAGCCAGAAATACAGTAACATGAGGAAGCTTGGAAGATGTCTATAATGGAGGTGATAAAAGGCAAGCTAAGAATGAAAGGTGATGAAGCAGACATATTTTTAAGAGAAAATGAGTTTCACTAATAGCAAGAGAGCAATGGACAGGGGAAATGATTGACCAGGGCAAAGTTAAGGAACTACATTCCATAACAGAATGTAAGGCATAGGGAGCAGCTGATATACCCTAGGGGATCATTAAAATGGCAAGAATACAGGCCAGTGATCAGGCTTGTTATTTACTGCAACCCCTTGGATTTTTAGAATGGAGTTATATAGCATTTCTTGATAATAAACATGGTAAGCCTCCTAAATGGATTCTTTAGATAGTCTCTCAAAAGTGGACTGATATTTCTGAAGTCAGGAGAAGAACTACAAATATATCACTTCACTAAGGAAGAGCAAGTACCATCTAAAACAGTGACTGATCTCTGTTCCGAGGCAGGAATAGTGCACATTTTTAAAATTATAATTTTTATTTACAATTCTTTGTTTTAGGATTGTTAATATTAAAAACATAGAAAAAATTAATTATTTTGACAACTGCAGTTCTGTTTTTATCAATGAGAGTTCAGATATTTCATCACAAAGGGTCAGGAATTAATTGCTATGCAATGAGTGTGGTGAAAAACTGTCACAGGCTCCAAGGGAAGGGCTAAAGGCAACTTCAAAATGCGTCTAGTATTGAGGAAAGGTAGAGTGAAGAGCAATGGGGCTTCTGTGGTGTTATAATTATAACAGCTTAGCAGGCTAAATAGTTCTTCAGTCTTCTTCAGGTTAATGTTTGTGTACATGCTTGTATCGATGGTTATTTTGATTTAAATTGTTGTGAATTAATTAAATTCATGTCATGTCATTAAAAAACATATAAGATCCAGTTTTCTCCAAAATAATTCTCATTTTCATTAAGATTTGCTGAAATGTTAGTTACGCCTTTTTTTCTGCTGTTTCTTTTCTATACTCTTCTGTTTTGCTCAATACATAAATTATAGAAACTTGTAAAAGTAACGTTGAATGAGTACCACTGATTTACCTACTTGTTTTATGATTCTGTTTCATGTATTATTTATGATTCATTTTTATGACACTGTTTCATTTTTTATTGCAAGTCTGTAGTTTTTCTATCCAGGTCTTGGCTGAAAAGGGTTCAATGCCCAGTCAGACTTTCCTGGTAATCAAGGCAAATAAAAAAAACATCTTCACCAAAATATGGCTTACAACTCTATCTCAATGTTTTCTTAGCTTTTCATCATTAAAGAAAATACAGTTCTTTCTGCTTTTTAAAAAGGAAACAAAATGTGAAAGGTTACGAAGAGCAGAGTTTTATATTATGCTTTTCTCATGCTAAATGACAACACATAAGTCACACACTGCTGGTGAGACAGTAGTGCATATATAAACATATAAAATACATTACAATATTTCGTTCATTATTTTATTATTTTATTTTATTGCATTTGTTGACTGGGATGGTTGACTGGGCCAAAGAGTATCCATTTTCAGTGGAGGCCCGGGGAGAAAAGCTCCACAGATATAAAACATAGTAACAATACAATGCTTATAATGTGATAGAAGACAAGATAACTGGTATATCAGATCAAACTGCTAAAGCATAAAATGATACAATACAGCCAATGTGATAAAAAAACACAAGGATCAAGTATGACAGATAAAACTGCCAAAGCTCAAGCCACTGTGCAGTATATTCAGTTTGATAAGAATCCATACAAAATTTGTTTCAGATTAGACTGGCAGTCCTGTATAGTAGTTGGCACTGAGATAGGCACCATAGCAGTGTCAAAAATATCAATACAACAGTACATTTATAAAGGCATGGAAAGGGTTTATTTGTTAAGGAGGTAAAAGTGAAGGTACTGGAGGTGGAGAGGGGAGAATGAGGAAAAGGTGGTATAAGAGGGAGGGAAGAGACAGAAGTCAGGTTATGGGTTGTGAAGTGTTAGCACATGGCATTGCCAGTGGGAGGAGAGATGATGTTTCAAGGATTTTTTAAATATATATATATTGCTAGCAAATCTATGGGAGGGAGAGAGTTCCATAGTTTAGTGGTGGAAAAGAAATGGAGCCATTGTCCAATGGTGAAGTTGGTTTTATCTACCTGTAGGAGCATTTGGTTTTCTGAGTAGAGGGGCCTATTAGGATGTTATGGATTAAATAGCTCAGATAGGACTGGGCAAATGGGTGAGGTGTGTATTAGTTTATGGGCAGGAGTTAGTTCAATATATGTGAGGTGATGAGATAATTCTAGCCAGTTCAGTAGTCTAAGAGAGGTGCAGGTGTGAGATAAGGGCTTAACATTGGTAACAACTTTTGCTATTTTGTTATAGTATGAGTGTAGTTTGGATTTAAGACTGATCTGAATATTGGTGAATAGAGGAGCTCCACAGAGAATAGAGGGGAGCAGGAAAGAGGAGGCAATGGCTACTTTGGAAGAGTAATTGAGGAATGTTTTTTGATGATATAGCATGTCCAATTTCTGGTGTGCTTTTTGAATGTTGTTGTGAATGTGCATGTGAAAAGTTAGGTGTCCGTCTATGGTAACACCTAGAAATTTGGTATGTGTGACAACCTCTATAGAGATGCTGTCATGGGAGAGGATAGTGAAAATGTCTTTCCTTATGGTGCAGGGTTTCTTAGGGGTAAATAACATGAGTTTAGTTTTTTTAGGATTTAATGCTAAATGGTTATTTGCCATCCATGTTTCAGTGGTCCTGAGGGCTGCTTGGGTAAGCTTTTGAAGTTCATGGGGGGAGTTGGCAGTACAGATGATAGTATAGTCATCTGCATATTGGATGACTGTTCCTTGAGTGAGATTAGAATGGAAGTCATTGATGAAAATGCTGAAAAGTAGTGGGCCTAAGATGGACCCTTGGGGAACACCTGTGGAGATGTAAAGGAAAGGAGAAAAGGAGTTTAGCCATTTTGTAGATTGTTGTCTGACTAATAGGTAATTGGAAAACCAGTGTAAAGTAGAAGGAGAGATACCTGTGTTGGATAGTTTTCTAAGAAGGAGTGGATGAGAGATAGTATCAAAAACTTTCGACAGATCGAGAAATAGAGAGGAGGCAAGTTTCCTGGTGTCATGGGCCCAATTGATAGTGTCACAGAAGGAGGTAAGAACTGTAGTGGTACTGTGCCCTGGTCTAAAACCATACTGGGTTGGAGATAATATGTTGTTGTCGACTAGGTAGCTAAGGAGCTGCCTGTGGATCCATTTCTCGAGGATTTTTGAGATAGGGAAAAAGGATGGCAATAGGCCAAAAGTTGGAGACATCTATGTTGTTTCTGCCTTTGTGGAGTGGAAGAATAAATGTTTTTTTTCCAAATGGAAGGAACACAAGTCTCTTGTATGGACCTATTAAGAAGTATGCTGACGGGGTGTGCAATGGAATCTGCAGCCTTTTGTTGGAATTTTGGGGGCAGGCTGTCAGTGGCATTTGTGCAAGGTTTTAATTTCAGGAGCATTTTCTTTACTATGGCTGTGGGAATAGAAGTTAGAAAGAAGTTGGGAGAATGGGCAGGGGAGGTACTAGTGGCAGGCGAGTCGGGTGGTTAGGTAGAGTTGGAGGGAAAGTGTTAGTGAGATCAGCTATAACATCTGTAAAATAAGTGTTGAAAAGTGTGGAGATTTCTACAAGGCTTTTGTCTGGGTCTGGACAGGGGTTAGTTTCTGATCCTGGGTGTAGGAGTCTGTTGAATGAGATCCAGAAATGTTTAGGGTTACGCTTGTGTTGATTTTGTAAAGTATGATAGTATACTTTTTTATCACTAATGATTTGGTGCTTTACTTGGTTGTGGAGGTATCTGTAGGTTATGAGGTCAGAGGGTTTTTGTGCTTTAGCCAAAGTTCCCAGGCTTTGTCCCTGGTGACCATGTTCAGTTTGGTAGCTCTAGTGAGCCATGGGGCATGCAAGGATTTCATGCATTTTAGTCAGATGGGTGCTAGGCTATTCAGAATATTAAGGAATGAGGAAATGAAATATTGTACAGCATTGTCTAGAGGAAGTGTTTTAGGGGTTCCCAATTAATCCTTTGTAGGACATAGTTAAAGGTTGTAGGAGAGAACTGTGATAAATCTCTAGTAAATTTGTAGTGGTGTTTGTGAATTTCAGATGTAGATTTGCATATTACAAATGCTGGCAAGTGGTCACTTATGCAATTTGGTAGGGTCCCTGCAGTGGCAATTTTATTGGGGTCAGAGACCATGATCCAGTCTAAGATTGTACCACGGCTGCTTTTTTTTGTTGGATCTGGTAATGTCAGCAATTAGCTGGATGTATTTACATAAGTTGATGTTGGTGGAGGGGATGTGATGTTCTGAGAAATCAAGCCAATTTATATTAATATCACCCAGGTATATTGTTTCTGTAGTTATGTTATTGGAACTCCAGCCTAGGATGTCCTCTAGTATGGGGATATTACTACCATGGGGAATATATAGGGCAGAGGTACATAGATTTTTATTCTCATTAATTTTTAGGAAGGCTATTAAGATTTCTGCTGTAGCAAAGTGTAGTAAGTGTGAGTTGCAGGGAATCATATTGAAGGTTTTAGGGTAGATTAGAACTACCCCATCTTTTTTGGGGGGTCTGTCATTGTGTAGGTAGGCAAAGTCTGGAGGGAGAATTTCTGAGATCTTTATATATGGTTTTAGCCATGTTTCTGTAGCGGCAATAATGCTGGTTCTATTGTATGTTATCCAGGCCTGGAAGTCAGGGACTTTGTTTCTAATGTTCTGAAGGTTAATAGTAGTTAGGTTTAGAGATTTATAGAGGTGGTGTGGGTTGGGAGATGGGGAGATGGGCCAGGACTAGGATGGATATCTCCACTTAAGATTAGTTTGGAGCATTTGAGCAGGATGATGGTGGGCTCTTTTTTCTTGTTAGTATTGTGCAAAGGAAGGGGTATAGTTTATGATAGCTTTGTTGTTAGTGGGCAGTTTTTTTTTTGTCTAAAGCAGAGTAAGTTGTCTATAGGATATAGGTTAGGAGAAATGTCACAGAAGGTTTTGTGTGTTAGTCTATGAATGGAGATTGTAGAAGAGAGTATTTACTGGATCGTGACAAATTGTACAGAGATAAGATGAAGTAGGAGGGTTAAGGGTAGTAAGAGGAGGTAGGATGTCAGGTTATATTTAAGTGGCATTATGGAGAGGTTGAGGATAGTGGAACTCTAGATAGTCATAATAGCTAGGAAAGGAGGTACTAGTAATTTAAGCTAGTAGGTGTTGCCAGTATGGGGTGTGTATTGATAAGATTTGATAAGGGAGAGGAGATAAGGAGGAATGTGAGTGGAGGAAGTACAGTGTACTTAGAGGTGGTGGGAATTTTGGTGATTGGGTGGTTCTTAATGGGAAGTTTCATGATTGGGTGATACTTCATGAAGGGAGGAGCAGAGGTGAGAATAAATGTAAGTGAAGTGAGGGTGTGTGGGAGTGGGGGTAGGATAGGGGAGCAGAGTGAGCCTGAGTATAGTGAGGGTGGATGGAGCGGGGCTCCACACAGGACAGTAAACAGTGCAGCGAGAGAGCTCCACCCAGGACTGAAACAGTGCATTGAAAGACAATTAGTCACTTGCAGAGAAAACCAGGGATATATTTTAAGTATGGGGAAAACATGAAAGTGCAAAAGTGAGAGTTTAGTGAGAGGGAAAAGAAATCATGAAGAAAAATATCTGTTACCAGTAAGGCAGACAAATGGTCAGGGGGGACAATCATTAACATCTAGAAACAGGTAACTGGAACATAGAGGGAAAAAGTAAGTAAAGGTAAAAGAAACCCAAAATATTCAGCTAGGCAGCTCTAGAGCAGATTAGTGATTCATCATTGAACCTTGGTAAAATCATTTTCTGTGACATTCAGGAAAGAAAAAAAATACAATTTTGGGTTAAAGACATGGCATTCCATGTTTTTCAGGTATCCTTGCAGCACACTACCAATAACCAAACATGATATGCTAGCATTAAGCACTGGTACTCATTCATCTTCCCCTTTGTGCAAGTAGGGCAGCAATAGTCAGACACCATGTTATTTACTGCAGCCCTATGCATTTTTAGAACAGAGTTATATAACATTTGTTTATATAAACATATGCATGAGTACAATAATGATGAATATGAAGCTGAAATGTATAACAAAGTTGTAGATACACAATAAATTGTAACTTTGGAATTTCTATACAATAAAAGCTTTAATTGGGTTTATTAACTAGGTTTGTGAACTGGTAATTAAATTATCCTTTTCAGACATTATACAGACAGCCAATGAATTTGTATGTTTTTGGGAGGAAGCTGGACTTCCCCAGAAAATCCATGCAGGCATGGTGACAATGCAAATTTCACACAGATATTGATAGTAGATGAGGATCAAACCCCAGACCCTGGAAATATGAGGTCATACTCACTGAGCTACTGTTCTGTCTAATTACAGACCAAATGCTAAACAATCTTACCATATCCTGTTTATCACAACTTTGCTCTTCCTGTTGAATTAGATAATCTCGCAACAACTCTGGGAATAGAATTACCATATATTGAATAAACCTGCTGTACTGTTAGTCCACTCATTATAAACACAGACTGCTCTCCACTGTTTGTCATTTATTACACTGCACACTAGTGCTTTAAGACCATGATAAAAGTGTTTGTCATTTGTTGCACTAGATGGTATAATTATCATAGGATCATAAGAGATTACTAGGCTAGTGACTCTTGGGCCCTTACAAGCCTAGCCAAGGGTTTATCCCCAAAAACGAAACCTCAATCAGCACCTGTCACCCCTGTCAATGAGGGATACAGGTGGAACCCCTGGGACAGATTTGTGATTTCCCATCCACTCATCAAGGTTGCACTTAAAGAGGGTCAGTGACATACTTTGTTTGCTGTGTATGGGAAGTCTATTCCAGAGACAGGGCAGCCTCTGGGAGACAAGCCTGTCTCTCTAGCAGGTTTTGTTAATGTTGCATATTAGATTTAGGCCTTTCTATTGGGTAATACGTGAGGAGTTAGACTTATGGATATGGAGCATTTCTAGTAGAGCAGGGTTTGAGATTGCATTGTAGGTGAGTGCATTGTAGGTGAGACATAGATCACCTCTGAGCAATCTGTATGCTTCTAAGTAGTGAAATAGTGATTTAAACCTGTCCACATAGGACAGGTGTTGGAAGCCATGGATTCTCTTTGAGAGGTATTTCTGTGACCCTTCCAGTTGGTGCAGGTGTTTGGAGAGGTACATACCAAATGGGGCATTGTGCTCAATTATTGGCCTAATGAGAGAAGAGTACAGAGATGGAATAACCTCCTTTTTTCTGGATGTAATCCTCTACTTATAAGAGGAGCCAAGTAAAAGGCTTTTCTGACCACTACCACTACATGATGATCAAATATGAGATTGTTTTCAACCTGTGTACCCAGGTTTCTGACCACAGGTCGTGTGCTTAGGGGGTTACCGTTGGTATGGTAATGAGTAGGAGCCATGTTTTTGCCAAGTGGTATGCTCATACATTGTTTTGCCTTTAACTTAAGGCCGGGACTTTTGCAATGGTCATTTGTTGTTGTGAGACCCTCTTGTAGTATGTTAACATCATTTGGGGAGTCAGTGACAGCACTCAGCTTACAGTCTTCCACAAACCTGGTCAGCCACAGGTTTTTTGTCTTTGCACAGACCTCTGAGAAGTAGATTCCAAACAGTAGATGTTCCAAGACAGATCCCTGAGGAACACCATTAGTGGCAGGTCTGCTGTGGGAGGTGGAGGCACCTATTTTTACCTTAGCTTTTTGATGATGCCTGAGTGCAGAATTGTCTTAAAGGATTTGGCCAAGTCAAGATAAGCTGCATGTACTAATTTTCCCTCATCCAGTGCCTTTGTGACAGACTTAAAAAAGTCACTCAGGTTCAACAGGCAAGATCTGCCCTTGACAAATCCAAACTGGGTAGCATCAAGTGCTTGGAGATTGTCTAGGTCCTTGCTTATGAGGTCTATAATAATAAGCTCCATGGCCTTACAGATTAGACTTGTCAAGCTAATGAGGTAATAGTTTCCAGGGTGAGTAGTGGTACCACCTTTGTGCAAGGGGATGACAATGGCAGCTCTCCACTCTGCTGGAATGAAGCCTGTACTTATGTTATGGTTGAATAGGGTGCTCAATGAAGAGGCTAGTTCTTGCTGAAGATGGTGCAGAATACAGCCTGGGATACTATCAGGTCCCATGGAAGCTGTGTTCTTTGCCTTGGATAGGGACTTTAACATTTGATTTATGGAGATGTTAGGTGCAGTTCAAGTATTGGGGATGTGGAATGGGCCTTTGGGGGACAGGGGGATGAAGTTTGTGCTGAACCTATCTGCTAGCAGGTTGGCTAAATGAACAGGATCAGTGTAGGTGGCACCATTAAGAACCATTTTGGAACAAACCTGGGCTTTGCCATGAGGTTCCTGACCTAACTGAAAAAGGCTTTTTGGTTAGCCTTTGTTTTGGAGGCAGTTTCAATTCATAATTGGCTTTGAAGGTTTTCACTAGTGATCTAATTTGTTTGTTGAGGCTAAGGAGGAAGTTTTTCCAATTGGGAATTTGTCCCTTTTTACCCTTGGAGAACAGTTTCTTCCTTTTGTTGTAAAGCCTGTTGATAGAGTATGTTCACCAGATAGGTTTGTGTTTCCTTGTGGAGCAGGTTTTATTTATGTTGGCTATGGCTGAGTTCATGCAGTTGTACAGATGCTTGTATACTGAACTGGCATACTGTTCAGCCTATTTATCTGCATCCTCTGAGGGGGACAGTGGTGTGAACTTACTGATACCCTCCCTTAGAAGGTTGTAGTCAGCTTTTGAGAAGTTATTTAGCCTGGTTACGGCTGGGGAGTTGGTGGATGGGATAAAAAACTTTGAATGAGACAGACCGATGGACTGATCTCACCAGGGAAGAACTTACTATGGGGGTGGTGTAGCGGTCACCCATGTTGGTGAGAACCAAGTCTAGAATACTATCTCCCCTTGTTGGGGATGAGTCAAGCTGGTCTAGTGCGTTAGAACTCATGAAATCAAGGAATAGTTGGGTGAGTGCATTAGAGCAGGAATAGTTTATCAAGTCTAAGGTGGGGTAGTTGAAGTCTCCAAGGATCAGGGAATTAGGGGGTACCTTGATGGATTCACATAGGCCAGGTAGGAGGAGTAAGGGTACTGAGTCTTGGAGGGGGATCTATAGCAGGCTGTAACATGGATGGGTGTCTTACTAACTGTCATTTGCACCTGGAGTAGTTCTAGTGCATCATGCTGGCAATCCAGTCTGGAGGTGTGCTTGTCTTTAATGAAAATAGAAACTCTGCCACCCTTAGTCCTCCTGACCTCATTTTGGTGTAGGAATGTGTGGAATGAGGTGTAGCGTCATAAGGCAGGGGTGCTCTCCTCTGCCTTGAACCAAGTTTCCCTGACTGCATTGATGTCAGCATCTTCCAATGTGAGCAGAGCCTCCAATAAGTTCATTTTCAGGTTAAGGCTCCAAGTGTTAAGCAGCATGACATTCAGTTTGCTTTGTAACAGATAGGTTCATAGGTTGGTACTAGGCTATCAGCCCTAGCACCTATACAAGCCTAGCCATAACAATTTGTTGGATATTTCTTCCAACAGTATTTACTTCCCCTGGACTCCTGTCTAGCAGGGAGACTGACGTGATCCCCGGGGTGAATTTCCTATACAGGTTCATAGGTTGGTACTAGGCTATCGGCCCTAGGGCCTATACAAGCCTAGCCATAACATCATTAAACTGCCTCTGCAAGTCTTGAATCCAGGAGCCTGCACACCATAGCCAATGTGATTTACCACTAAGCCACCACAGATTTTAAAGTGAATGCTTATTCTCCCTTCCCTGTATTTGAACCCTGGACTCATTGCACATGAGACCATGACTCTACTCACTTAGCTACATGGAGGAGCTATACAAAATATATTCTGTTGGAAGATTTGTCTTTGGGACATTGCCTAAAACAGGCACAATGGGAGAGGCAAGAGCCTTGGCCAGAATCCTGAATTCCAGGGGTGACAAGTGGAGGCCATCGCTGGCCATGGCCTGTTAACCTTGTCATCCTGGGCAGATAGATATCGGATCCCCTTGGGATGACACTAGAAACTAAGCCAATTGTTGTGTATATGACAATGGTTAACAATGGTGAAAAATACAAGACAGGATTTTCATTTTGTAACCACTTTTCATATAGTAAGCATATTTTGTTTACCATTGAAATGTATTACTTAAAGCAGAGAGTGGAATGCAATGGAAGTATGCATATTACCGTACCTTCTCCTATAGTCTGATTTCCCTCGCTTATTTAATTCTTTTGAATCCAATGCCAACTCCTCCCCTTGACTTTACTACAGATTTTGACAGAGCAGCTAGTTTATGCTTTTCTTTACTAAAGCTTTACCGGATATGTTCTCCTTTTTACTTTCATTCTGGCCATATCTTCTGACACCATCACTGCAGATATTCAAACCCTTATACCACTGATGAAATGAACATCTCTTTCTCACTTACTCTCTCTCTCTGTTTTATTACTGAACTATCCAGTGCTGCTGTGCTGTACATTAGAAAGAAGACAAGTGTTGTGCAACTTACTCAAGTGTTGACTTGGACTGTGACCAACCATATAGATTATGGACATCGTAATGATATACTGGTGTACCATCTTGTAAGTGCTGCTGGCTATCCATGCACAAGGTCTTGTGATTTAATTTCATGTGTCTGCTCTCTAGTGCTGAAAAAAAACAAGATCAAGAAATTAGCAGAAAAATAAATCAGTAGGAGTCAATAAAATACATGGATTCATCAAACAGTCAAATATACCAGCAGCATTATAAACAAAAGATATGAGACTCTATTTTTTTGAGACTTTCAGACCTATGAGACTTTAGGTATAGCTCAGCAAAGATTATAGCACTTTTCCATTGCATAATTTTAAGTCATAACATTTATTTGCACACTTGAATTTTTCAAAATACCTGAACATCGTATATATTGCATGTACCTTGGCAGTGGATTTAAATGCTGAGAAGGCAATGTAAACTGACAAAAAGCAATAAGGAAGGAGATGAGTTTCAGTGCAGTGATATGCAAGAAATATACACTACAGTTGCAATACTGGCTACACCTACCAAACATAAATCGTGCTTTTCCACAAGGCTAATAGTTGGAACAAAAGAAGAAAAATATAAAAGGAACAGAAGATAATTCTTGTTACATTGCATTGGGATGTTTATCATAGATTAAATTATTAACTACATAAAACATTTAAAAACTCTATTCATACCTGGCATATATGGAGGATCATTTAACCTTGTAATTTTACATCCATTAACTGAGCCGTGCACAAAGCTGGCAGGTTCATTCATGTCCTAGTAGGAATAAAAAGTCATATTTTTTCAGAAGTCTAAAATATTCAGATATAAATGCTACTGTGGTTAGAAAATCTGAGCACTGAAATAAATTTGCATTTTATCACTGTACTTTTATGAAAGAAAACCAAGGTATGTGATACCACATTTACTTATACCAGTGAAGCAGATTGCAGGGAAAAATAATGAATCTCATTATACTGTGACATATTATTGTCAAGAAATAGTAGTTAAACAATATTGCACACATGTGCACACAAAAACACACACACACACACACACATATCTATATATATATATATATATATATATATATATATATATATATATATATATAGAGAGAGAGAGAGAGAGAGGGAGGGAGAGGGAGATGCAAATGATTTATATATATATATATATATATATATATATATATATGCGTGTTTATACATATATATATATATATATATATATATATATATATATATATATACCCACATACCCCCATACATTATATGTATGTGTATATATATATATATATATATATATATATATATATGTATAGATACACATATATACACTCCACCTCCATCAAAGTACCAGCACTCTGACTCTGAATAGGAATATTCACCAAAATAATGATTTATTAAATAAATACATGGTAAGATAATCCAACACATGAGATGTCTGGCATGAACAAAACAAAACAAAGTAGGCACAGATGACACCAGTGGGCAAAATGGATTTGCTTTGTTTTGTTCATGCCAGACTGCTTATCTGCTGGATTATCTTACCATGTTGGTGTTTATTTAATACATCACTATTCTAGTGAATATTCTTATTTGGAGTCCTGTTTCCTTGTTGGAGATGGAGTTTAGATTTGTTCTGTGAACCAGTTATCAGTTGTTGCACCAGGTGATGTTGGCAAGCTTATATACATACAAGTTGCCCAGCATACACTAATTTTTAGTTAAATCAACCTCTGTTAAATTGACATATACAAACAGATAGGTAGGAAAGGCTGACATTCCCCGGCATAGGGGTATATGACCTTTCCCTGAGGATTGTATAGTCTCAGAATTAGTATATATAATTAGCAGTGCTTGTGTGTGTGGGGAGTGGGTAAAAACACTCTATTTCATGTCACATGTTCTGAGTATTAGGCTTGGAGCATGTGCAGTTGTGTGTCAAGATGTTTTCGTTGAGGAAAGCATGTCGACTTGATAGATGCTGGCATTTGCATGGATCAACTAGTAAAAATAAATTCATATAGATATAAACCCACTTGCACTATGAAGGAACAGAATGCAATAAAATGGAAATTACTTCCACATCAACAACTGATGAAATCACATCTGTGCTATTCATTGCAATGTCAGATATTGAAAACATTTTTACAGCACCTCACACATCACCTCTCCCCCCCCCCACACACACACACACACAAACACATAGACACACACAGTCCCCTAAGATCAGAGCTATCAAGTATTTTCAGGAAGAAGACAAAAGGAAAAATAATAACATTTTATATCTGGGGCAGTGGGAAATCTTGGAAACTTCATTATAACAGACTCAGATCTCTGTACATTTCTCATTTTATACAGTCCATAGACTTTAAGACTTAGTTCAAAGGGAGCACAAAGATATGTTAATTTCATACTTATTTGCTTATTTCTAAATGTGGCTATTATGAATAGTTCTATAAGAACGTAACATGCCACATTTACATATTAAATAAATAAGTAAAAATAAATGGAATGGTTCATCAAAAGAAGTTTGGTAACATACTAAAAACAGAAAAAAGTAGGTTTTGAAATAAAAAGTCAAAATATGTAACTACTTTTGAGATATATGCATCCCAATTTTGAACAGCATGGTGAAAAAATACATACTACATCTAAATGCAATTACACTTAGCATTTCTGGTTTGCTGCTAGCAAGACAATACTGAACCTATGTCCACTTCTGAAGATACTGTTAACTGAACTGAAAGTTTTTACAATGATGATGATCTAGGGTATGGAATATAGGGATAAATCCCTGACTCTAGCTCAGGTGACATGAATTTCATTAATGACCTTGGCAACTTATTTGCTGATGGAGAATGATGGGCATGCCCATAATGGGTTGGTGGTGCACACTTGGGCACTCATTGTTGATCCTTGATGAAGGCTGGGGACATAAAGGCACTCAATCAGGGACAATGGCTGATTCACCACAGTGTTGTGATGATATGCCATCATGTCTCAGTTGTATTTGCATTCCTAGATATTAATGGGCATAGGTGAGAAAAAACATTGGGGCATAAACACAAATAAAACTCCTTGTCAGCAACATGACTTTACATCAGGAGTCTCAGTCACTTCATCAGCTTTGATCATGGGTCACAGCAAGTTCAGGAAAGGTATGGAGTGTCTTGTAGACTCAATGGATGAAGAGAGGGTCTGGTGGCAGCAGATGGTTACCTCCAGTGTCAAGAAGAAAAACTGAAAAAAAAAAAAAAATACAGATTTTTAATCACCTTTCTTAGCTTGTGTTGTCTCACAATTATCTGCAAATTCAGTTACTGAGGGAAATTCTCCTGTGGGGAGGAAGAAGACATTCCAATTTACTTGCTTTTATTGCTAATAGATTTGAGACTTAGTCTTATACTCTGACTGCTACAGCTGCTTTTAGATTTGAAATGGATATATAATCAGGGTTCCTGGCCAATACAGCTAACTGATAGCAGCAAGTAGTGAAAGCTCTATTTTCTCTGTCAGAAAATATAATCAAAAAATGAAAATGTGGAGATAGTTAGATAATTTTATTCACTAATAGTCAGAGAAAAGATTTAAAGCTTCAAGTTCTTCAAAACCTGTATTTTCCCTGTCAGAATTGTAACTACTTTGTTAGGAGAGAAGAGACTTAGCGTGACTTACTCAAGAAATGGTACTCAGGATTCTTGTTTTAAAAATTATGTACAATAACTAATGGCCAGTATGCAGGATGTATTACTTAAAATAGACAAACTAGATACCAAGGTAGAAAGTTTCAAAGAAGAGACCAGAAAGAAGATGGAACATTTAGAATTTTTTATAAAACAACAAAGTACATAAATCAATGGTATGGAAGAAGCTTTAAATGATCATGATTGGAGAATAACTGAATGTGAGTCTCAGACTGAATTTCTTTTAAAACAAAATAACCAGCTCATAGAAATTGTTGACAATTTAGAAAACAGACTGAGACAAAATAACATTAGAATGTATGGTATACCTGAAAAGTAAAAGGGAGACAATATAATAAACTTCTTAACAACCTGGCTACATAAAACATTAAATCTATCTGAAACTTTATCTTTTGGAATTGAAAAGACACATAGATCCCCAAGAGCACCTTTAAAGAAGGACAACTCACTACTATTTTAAATTATAGTTAAGTTTATGTCTATCTTAAAAAAGACCAAATATTAAAAACAGCATGCTCCAGTCCAGCCATTAAAACAGGTGAATATGTAGTCAGATTTGGCAATGATTATTCCAGTAAAGTAATGAGTAAAAGAAAATCATGTTTATCACCGATCAAGAAACTTAACAAAGAAAAATATTAAAGCCACTTTGGTGTTTCCTGTAAAGATCAAATTATTTATTTCTGAAAGGACCAAACTATTTGATATGCTGGAAGAGGGGATCTATTTTTGTTAACAACAATAAAATCCTTATTAATAATAAAGAAATGGAGGGGAACATTATATCCCTCAAGAAACAGAATGAGCTGAATTCCTGGAAAACTGCTTCTAAAATTGAAAAGCTTAAAAACAAGTTACCTTTATTCACTGATTGTATAACTTTTATTTTCTGAAACAATACATTTGCCATTTAAGAAAATAGTTTGTACTGTATTTATATAAGTATGTATTTCTATTTTAAGCTAAAACAGTTTTTATTATGGGGAATATAAATTGTTAGTTTTACCATTTTACTGTATTTACAGTGAAATATTTAATTTATTTCCTTTAACCAAACTTATAAGTGTATTGATAAATATTAAACACATTTTTTGTAAGAGAATATCATTAAATTATAAGCAATAGAATTTGTAACTTTAAGAATTCATAAGTTAAGAATTTTATTCTATTTGTTCAGCTTTGCTTAGTATGTGTATTGCTGTGTTAACTGAATACCAGATCTAAGCAATATGCTACTTAGAAGAGTTAAATTGCTGGTGATTTTCTTTTCTGTGTTCCTACATTATACAATCCTCTCTCAGGTCATTTATAAAGCAAGTAACACTTAAGGAAAGCTTCTGAGCAAAAGAATGTTCCAGTTATGTCAGAATACTGTTTGTGTTACTTGCTTTGCTTCCCACCATAAACTGTTCTGAAGAAAATTTATGTCAAAGTTCATCACTGATGTTTGTAAATACAGAACAAAACTTTCTTTTTTTTTTCTTTTTCACAAGTACACGTGAGAAATCTCCTTAAAATAACATTTTTCTTAGAAGACAAGAATTGGTAAAACAGAAGCTAAGCTGTAGTAATATTTACTATTGAGCTGTTACTGCCAAGTAATTTAATTACATTTTGCTGAATGTTAATACCTTATGTTGTAGTGTTATTAACTCTCACTGTACATATTAATGGAAATAAGTAAAGATAATTGTTTGTTACTGATTAGAATAGCTTGAAAAAACTAAGTAGAATGAGAAACTTACAGATGAAATTAGCAGTTGCTGTATGCTGAGTTGTCATTTTCATAGACTGTAATCAAATACTGATATCAAGATTTGAAGCTTAGATCAGAACAGCAGTTCACAATGACTGAAACACAAATTCAAATTAAACAAGCAGGAATTCTTTCATATATAGTCAAGGTTGCTTTCAGTACTAGAATTAATAAGAAGAGAAAACAGCTTATGAATAATGTATGAACAAAGAATTAAATATCTAATATGTAAGATTAATAAAAGAGCAGTATCAGTAAGTTGTGAAATATACACAAATACTATAATCTTTAGAAGAGAGATGATGATTAAATTGTTCTTTGATGGGAGATTTTAGAAATCCAAGTTATACAGAATAAGGTAGAATATTAGTGTGAAAAATAAGATAGAAAAAATATTTACATTTTATATGGTAATGGAGGAATCTTTTTAAGTGGCAAAATATATAACTAAATTAATAGCCTCATTATTATTGACTTATATAAAATTTTATATTAATTATTTGCAAGTCACCGTAGCTTTTGACTTGTTCTTTTGATGAATTTTTAGGTATTGATAGGTAGAGAGATAATATAGCAGTTTGTCTATTTAATAGGGAAGCTAGGAACTTTGGTAATCATGGTAGGTGGTGTTTTCAAGATATACAGTTATAGTTTTAGGCTTGTCCTTGTTTTTGTTACTTAAGAGTTTTAGCAGTTTAGTTTGTAGAAAGGAAGAATTAAACAAATATCACATGGTAAGATAGTGTTGCAGGAATGGATTAGAGACTTATGTATAATTAAATTAATATGGTGGATAAAAGCATCATATTATCTTTTTAAATAAATCTTTTTAAATACACAGTATGGATAGCTTTAAGCTATTATCTATTAATGTAAATTGATTAAATAATGGCAAAAATATAAATCATTAATGAGATATCTAAAACTAAATACAGGAGACATTATATTCTTATAAGAGAGTCATTTGATAGATAAAGATATACAATACTTGAATATCTTAAGTTACAAAATGTTATCATCTGCTTCTTTATAAGAAAAACAGGAGAAGAATGGGTCTATATCACTTAAATGAAACCACTAACAAATGAATCCCTAGTCATCGGACCCTTTTTGTCAGAACCACAAACCATGGAACGGAATTTTAAACAAAATTTTTCCTAGGGCAAAGCAATGGTTGGCCGCAATCTTGATTTTGTCCTTTTCCCCACTGTAGTGCAATCTTGAAGATGATATATTTTGTTAGGTGGGTATGTTTAAATTTTGTGATTGTTTTTGACATTTGATAGGTTGGCTTACCATTGGTTTACCATGACAAAAATGTTGTTTAAAAGTCCACAATTCACTGAATACATACAGGGCACAGATGTAGTTGTCCAACTACACAATTTTGCCTTTGTCCCCACTGTAGTGTGATCTCCAAGTTGGTATATTTAGTTGTGGGGTGTGGGGGGCACAGTCACCCACATGGGTGGGATTGCTTTAAGAAGATTTAGTTACATGGGGTTGTGAGGCAAGTATTTGTTTGCCCTTTTTGTATTCAGCAAATAGTGGTTATTTTCATGAAAATGTGTTGTTGATGAGGTGTTTGATGCTATGGCATTTTGATATCATACTACAGATCCACCATAACATATTGCAGATCAGTCACATACGAATGTGATTTTAGACATGGAATTTAGAAAGAAATGAGTCCTGACAGCGGTAACACTTCAAGTACCCAAGTCTGTAAACAGCAAGCATGTTTGAGACCATACCTCTCAACCGTACCAAATTTCTCAGTTTTTACTTGTTTTGAAGTCCAGATAATGGGGTGCCACAATTCCCGAGTGGCACCCTTTAATTTCTGAATTTACAGGCTTATTTTTTTTTCAGTAACATCATCACATGCAGAGGTGTGAGCAATAACATCAGTTCAATGAACAGCCTGCCAGCCTGTCGGAATTGAGGGATTCATTGAACTTTGTTTCTGGGCCATAGCGTATGTGCAGTTCCTCAGTTGCTTAAAGCGGCATTTGAATTCTTGGGTTACTGGTCAGCTCAGCTTCTCCAGTTAAGACAATCTGTGCACTGTGCTGTCTTTTACTTTAACGGGGCACATTTTAATGTGCTTAGAAGCAACAGCCAGCTGCAGGAACATTATGTTAACAGCAAACTTGTTACCCAGAAATCAGAAGGCTACAGCATTCCCAGACAGAATATACTTTGCTTTCTGTGTTTTTCATTTAACGGTAGGGGGAATCACTGAACTTTGTTTATTCTGGGACACATAGCATGGGTGCAGTTTCCCAGCTCCTCCTAAGCAACTGCATTTGAATTCCATGGACAATTACTGGTTGGCACATCTCCTCCAGGTAAGACAAAATGTGTTGTAGCTGCAGGAGCAGGAACATTAAGTTAACAGCTAATCTTTTTGGTCTGTTCCTCTTAAAATTTGTGGTTTTCTGGCAAATCAGTGAGGAGTTGAAATTAATTAACTAAATAATGATAGCCATTTAAGTTTCAGTCTTCCTATCTTTCAGAAAACACACGGTAACACAAAACATTTTATTATAGCAACTTTTCTAAGATTATACAAGCAATGTTTAAGATGTGTCCCTGGTTTTGTGCTTCTGCCCCCCCCCAATACATTTGGCTTCTGCTTATGCCAACTCTTGTGTTGTTAGTAGCACAACAGGTAGGATAAGGCTGTGAGTTCTACTCCCACAGTGGGAGCATCAAAAGCAAGTATTCTACCTGTTGTGCCACTAACAACACAAACCAATTTGGCATAAGCAGCACTGATTAGGCCAAGTCTGTTTGTGTCAGTAGCGCAGCAGGTAGAATACTTGCTCTGGATGCAGAAGGTTGTGGGTTCTTCTCCCACACTATGTAGATTGATTGTTTATACCGTACTGCATTATACTTTTAAAGTGGATGCTGCAGTCCTCAGATTGTCCTCTTTGGCAGAGATACCTAGTAACTATGAACCTGTTATCAGTTTGCCATCCATTCCCAATTGCAATATTGCTACCTTATCATTTTATTAATGTAACATAGGCAACTTATTCCTCAAGGGCAACAGGCACTTTATTTGTAGATGAAACAATGAAATATTAAGTTGTTTGCTAGCAGTAACCTCTTCATTAGTTACAGATCTTACAGATCTCTTTAATGTGGAATTATTTAGATGACTTTTACTTCTGCAGAGATTGCGCATATTTACTGATAATGGTGGATTGTAGAAGTTTGGGAAGACTTTTATGATGGAACTGTTCTGAATTGGGCAGTTTTGTCATTATTGGTTCATGCATTTTGTTTCATTGCTTACTAGAACAATGTTCAAAACAATAAATTTAAAATGTGCTCTAACAAGTGTGCTGTATTATACAATTATTTGTTTATTTTACATTTGCTGACTGGGATAGTCCGACTGGATTCAGGTCCATTTTCAGCGGAGGCCTGGGGAGAAAAGCTCCAAGGTGCAAGTAGATTAGATTATTTAATACAATTTATACACTGGTTACATACTTAAATAACATGTTATACAGTTCCAAAGTTTGAGAAAATCTGGGTGTATGTCCAGGATATGTAACACAACTAAACTGAATTACAGTTTTTTAACACCATACTACAAGAGAGTTAGTCAGGTTTGATACATTGACATAACCAGTTTAGTTTCAAATATTGTTTGAGTCTTTTCTTAAATTGACTCAGGGTAGTATGTAGGGTAATATCAACTGGGAGGGAGTTCCAGGTTCTACCTACAGAGTTGGCAAACAGAGTCTCTGGCTGAGTTATTAGTTTTGATAGTTTGAACTAGCAATCTATTGGAAGATCAAAGAGATCTAGTATTATTATAGGGGGTAATAATGTTTTTTTAAGTGCAGGAGTATTGTCAGGATTGTTAAGAACTTTATATGACACAATTAGTTGGTTATACTGGATCAAACTGGGCAGTTCTAGCCACCCAAACTCATTTAGATTGATACAATGATGTGTCCTAAAGGGCAGACCAGTGGCAAATCTGGCTGTGTGGTTGTAACCGGTGGAGAGTTTAAGAACAGACTTGTTTAAGTTAGTGAGTAAAGGGGATGCATAGAAAAGAGTTGAGAGTAGGTGAGAGTGTGTAATGGCAATTCTAGTCAGTGGGATTAGGAAGGATTTAATCCTGTAAAGTGACCCTATTTTTTATTGATGGTTTTGATAGTTTGAGTGACATTTAGGTTGAATTTAAAATTATTATCTATGATAACACCTAGTAGTTTTGTAGTGCTGTCTGGGGAGATTATAGTGCCATTAATGGATTTTATAGTAAAGGTATATGCAGTGGACCTATGAGTCTTGGGGAAAAGTAGCAGCTTTGTTTTTTCGGGGTTTAAGATCAGACGACAACATGAAAGCCAGTTTTCTATTATGTTGAAAGTATTCTGGGTTGATGACCACAGATCTGTCTGAGATGTAGCCGAGCAGATCAGGATGGAGTTATCTACTTATTGAATACAGCTGACTTTTGGGATGACAGTATAAAGGTCACTGATGAAAATGGAGAACAGAAGAGGCCCTAGTATAGAACCCTAGGGAACACCAAGGGAGTTGGGTAGGAGGTTAGACAGTTTGTTTTGCCAAAGGACAGC
Organism: Protopterus annectens; assembly: GCF_019279795.1. Classification (NCBI taxonomy): domain Eukaryota; kingdom Metazoa; phylum Chordata; order Ceratodontiformes; family Protopteridae; genus Protopterus; species Protopterus annectens. The sequence continues at coordinate 35,416,002 of NC_056734.1, read as the reverse complement.
CTGCTGTGTGCCACTCAGATACGGTTGGAGCCATTGAAGGGCTTTAGTATCTAGAGAGAATGTTTTCAGGGTGTGGATTAGTAGTTGGTGATCAACCATATCAAATTCCTTGGAGAGATCCAAGAAGAGGGCAGAGGATAAATTATTATTGTTATGATTATGGATTATGGTGTTACAGAAGGCTAGTAGGGCTGAAGTGGTACTGTGGTGAGGTCTGAAGTCATGCTGAGAGTCAGCCAAAAGATTATTCTGAATTAGGTGGTGAAGCAGTTGTCTATGAATACATTTTACATTATTTTAGCAAGTGGAGATAATATAGCTATTTGTCTAAAGTTAGATAGTGCAGTAGAGCTGTTGCCTTTGTGAAGTGGGATTACATAGGATATTTTCCATATGGAGGGTATTTTGGCTTCTGCTATGGTTTGATTGATTAGTATTGAGATGGGGTATGCAATGACATCTGCTGCTTTTTGTAGATACTCAGCAGGGAGTATATCAGCAGAGAGTGTAGTTGGTTTTAGTTTTTTGATTATGGCATAGATAAGTGAAGCAGTAACTGGTTGGAAACTGAATTAGAGTTGGTTACTGGGAGTGGTGGACTCAGGGCCAGGGGAGCTTGGAGGTAGTTGGCTAGCTAGAGCTTGGATCGTCTCAGTGAAGAATAGATTAAAACTGTCTGAGACTTCCTCAGGTGGTTTATCAATGGAGGCAGTAGGCATTGGGGTGGAAGTTTGTCCAGGATGTAATAGTTTATTTATACCAGCCCAAAATTTTTGAGAGTTGTTTTGATTTATTTGCTGAAGGTTATAGTAGTATTTTTTTTATCTTGTAAAATGTTTTTTTTAGTCTCATTCCTTGAATGCCTATATTTAATTTGATCTTGGGGGTCTTTTGTAGTATGTCATAATGCCCATGCTTTGTTTCTATGGGTGATTTTTAATTTAGACTCTTTAGGAAGCCATGGTGCAGTTTTTGCCTTTGTTCTTATAGAGCGAACAGGAGCATGAGAGTCTAGGATTTCAAGGAATTTGTTGTTAAAGTAGACAACAGCTTCCTCTACGGAATGTAATTTAATACAATCAGGAAGATGTATCAAAGAACACATGTATGTTTCATGTACAAGGGGCCTATGATTAGAAAACAGCCGAAAGGTAATCTTTATCTACCACTGGCCAGATGCATTTTTTTTAATTGTGGGTTTCAATGTTGTTTTAATGAATGTGAGTTTCAAGGGCAGAGAAGTTTTAATGCTAACCCTATTTTCATTGTGAGACTGTATACCTTTGTTTAACAGATGTCTATTAGTGTTTGTGCTATAAAATATAAAATAAAAGTTTTAAATGAAATCTAATTTATCCAAATAATCATCACAGAAGTAAAACAGTACACATATTACACCGTTCATGGTAAATCGGGCAAAATAGCCAAGTAATAGGACATTGGAATGGCTGCGGTGGGGGGCTGTGTATGGGGGGCCCCATTTGACCATGATTTTGTGAGGGGAAAGGGCAGCAAACTCAGACAGCCCTGGGTGACACAAACCCAAGTTATGCCACTGATCATTAGGCCATGGAGGTCCTAGCAAACTGTAATATTATTTTGCTAAGATTAGAATATTGCCTACCATTAAATTCCCTACTTTTAAATGCCCTACTTTTACCACAAAACCCACATACTGCAAGTCACCAGAAACAAAAGCCTAAGGTTCATCTTCTCCCTTCCCAGTAAATATCATTGCTACACATTTCAAAAGAAAAAAAAAATACTTTACTACAGGGTCTTGGCTGAGGCCATATTTTGGTTGTCTGTTGTTCAGTTTGCACTTGAAAGGTGGCACTCCACAATTTCACTGAAGCAGGCGAGGTTATATAATTATGTATGTAAATGTTATGTTAATCAGCATACAGACTTGTACCTATTTTTCATGGGCCTTAGTCCAGATTTTTGCTGTTTCCAGGTTGAGAGGTATGTTTGAGACTTAATTTTTGTCTCATATTCTGTAAATCCTGAAAGTATTACAGTTGTTCTTGCTTTCATGATCATCAAACAGATTTAACAGAGTACTAATTCTTGTAGTGAGAAACTTTTGTTTCAACTTCTGCAAGCTTCAGTCAATACTCATTTGCCACATATGTCAAGTCAAGGCACATGTAATGTTAAATGGTTTGGTGAGAATTATTCTTCTCAGTGTTGTTCCAATGAATTGGTTGGCCATGGTAAATTAACAAATCAAGACAATCAAAGTGTTCTGTGTAATTAATCTTATAGAAAGGGTCAGACATTTAAATTGCTATGACAATTCTTTTCTTACCATAGTTAAATCTAATTATGAATGGTTTATAGAAAGACAGGATATTTCACAGCTCATAACTACTGTTATTCATGCATGCAGCATGTAGCTGAAAATCAATCAAGGAAGTTTTTGTTTTCCTCTGGTATGTTTTCCTTTTCCCAAAAGTCACTACCTCTATAATCGGAAATTATAATTCAGTTATTTATAAAAAGTGTGACATATGTAGGGTGTGGCCAAAATGGCAAACTGAGAGCAGCATCTGGTGACAGGAAATATAATTAAAAATTAGAATTTAGAGATACCTGATACATAATGTTACTCACTGATAGAACAGAAACAATTTATAGCTTATATTTTTTCAAAAGCTGCAATTTTAGTATCACAATTTAAAATGCTTGGTTAAGAGAGAAGAGACTTAAACATAAGCCACTCAAAACAATGGTACTCAGGATTTTCTATTAAAAAATATTTAGTCACTAATATTTAGTTCGTCAGATGTATTACATGAAATGGACATGCTGAACACCAAACTAGAAAGTTTCAAAGAAGAGTCCAGAAAGAAGATGGAACATTTAGAAAGTCTTATGAAATAACAAAGTGTACAAATCAGCAGCATGGAAGAAGCTTTACATGACCATGAAGGGAGAATAACTGAAGGTCAGTCTCAAACTGAATTCCTTATAAAACAAAATAACTGCCTCATAGATAAAGCTGATTTATAAAACATACTGAGATGAAACTATACTGAGGTGAAACTGTGTGGACCCGTGGTGGTGGTGCTGTGGTAGCATTGTCGCCTCACAGTAAGACGCTGTCCGGTTTGATTCTCAGCTAGAGCGTCTTCTGCGTGGAGACATGCATGAATGGGCGTACCTTCGTTGAAGGTTATGCGTCAGGGCTGGTAACTCGGCACGTAAAAATAAACTACCAAACATTAGCGGACCGGAGTTCCGCTGTGGCGACCCCTAACCGGGAAAAGCCCTGAGATACAACTACAACAACAACTGAGATGAAACTGTGACGGTTAGGGAGAGACAGGCAAAGGCTGCCAGCCTAGTCAAATAAAATTTAATACATAATTCTATCATTTGTATAAATAAATGTAACATACAGGCGTGTGTTTTTAAATGAAAGAAAAACACTGTAAAATGTGAACTTCAAGATTGTTAGAACATTGCCCCCTTGCTGTAAAGAAAAACTAAGTTAAGCCATTCAAATCTGTCTTTTGAAATTGAAATTATTTTATGACATTCTTTGATCTTTAAAGTTTGTTCCGGTCAGGCTGGCTGAAGACATTCTGTCTATTGTGTTAACTAAGGACTAATTGCTAGAGTGTATGTGTAAAATGTCTTTTAGTGTTGTATTCTCTTGTGCATGTGTTAGCTTGCTAAATAATGCAGTTTCTATTAGCCTGGGAACTCCAGGTTAAGTGTCAAAGAAATGATGCACTGAAAACTAACTCAGAATGATGTAATCTGGGGACGACCCAGAGACATGTGTGTTAGTGATGTTTTATAAACTGTCTCAGAGAGAGACTTCGGTAGCATTTTGACTTTGAACATCTAACCCAGCACTGCTTATGCTCTTTATGTATGTAAGTAGGATTGTAGCACTGTGTTTTATCTTAACATTAGCTAAAGATTAGAAAGTTAGAGTAAGTATATAATCAGATCTTTCCTACAATATTACGTTTCTGTGTGATCTCTGAACTCTTAGATATCTCTGTGGTGTAGTAGTTTTGTCTTGTGTTTTAATTATTTGTTATTAAATATTTTTAAAACCTTCTACCTGTGGCTGGTTTGTGTAGAAACTCTAAAGTAAGCCTTGACTGTTAGTCATACTACCATTGGATAATAATATTGCACAGCAATAATTGGACACCCTTTTAAGGGCCTTTTAGTAGCAGATATTATTAACTGGGTGGTGGCAGTAATTACTACTGTGTAGTCTGGGTAAAGGGGCACATTTGGAGAATCTGTGTCAGCCATTCCCAGAAGTGTCTGTGAAGTTGTATAAATACTTATCTCAAAGTGTGTGTGTGTTGTGTCAGCTACTTGGCAGGGGCACGAAGCACTGGTTGGATAGAGTGGGTAGTGGAGGTTTTAGCTTGCCAGCTAGGCTGAGACCTGGACCCTATAGCTGTGTCAGTGGGAAGTCTTATTGGGGACCTGGTGAGCAAGGGAGAAACCAGCCCCTGACTGATTGTGATATCTGTGTGCACTTAAGGGAAATTTTACTTTACTGTGTTTATTAGTTATCCTTTTCTCTTCTAGGAGATGACCTCCCTGGTGTTAGTGGTGAGGACTGAGGCTCCTTGATTGCTGGGCCAGGGCATGGTCATCACAAGTGTTTGGCAGTAGTGGGATCTACTTCACATACTAATTGGCTTGTAGTGGTGTGGGTAGAGTGAATTCCGGTAGCTTATGTACAGTGATCTCTAAAAGTGTTTTGTACTCTAAAACACCACGCAGTGTATACTCAGAGTACAGATCACAATTGTTTTATTTCTTCTGTTAGCTTAGTGTTAGTCAGGGTGAGCAGGCAGCATGTCAGCAGAAGAGTATGGAAAGCTGACAAGGAGCCAGCTGGTGGAGATGTGCCAGGCTAGGGACCTGGTGCATGGAAACCTGACTAAAGCAGACCTGATTGCAGCCTTGGATACAGCTGCATCAGAAAACAGCAGCCTGGAGGACAATCAGGCTGACAGTGGAGATACAATATCCTTGGAGAATAGACAGCTCAACCTTTCGGCAGTGGACTTAAAAATCCAGCTGGAGCTAAAGAGACGAGTTGCACGCCATGCATATGGAACTAGAAGCAGCTGAGAGAATGAGGAGCCTAGAAGCTGAAGAAAATGAATAGCAGCGGAGGCATGAGAGGGAAATGCTGACTCTTTGCCAGAGACATGGAGGTAATGGGGAAGGGAGTAACTGGACCCCAGAAGCACAAAAGGTCAGTAAATTTCTTCCACAGTTTAAAGAGGTGGATAATTTTGATAGCTTCATTCATATGTTTGAGCAGGTATGTAAACAGTATGAAGTTGACCAAAGGCTCTGGGTACGGTTCCTGACCCCCTTACTTCATGGTAAAGCTGTAACTTCTTTAGCAAAAATGCATGACACTGACTGTTTTGATTATACTGCTGTAAAAAGACATTTGTTAGAATGTTTTAAGCCATCACCTAGAATGTATAGGAAAAAGCTTCGCAAGCATAGACTCAAGGCAAATAAAAATGTATGTGAATATGTTGTTGAACTGAGCACTTATTTTCATAGCTGGGTATGTGGATGTCAGGTCACCACTTTTGAAGGGCTGGCAGACCTTGTGGTAAGGGAACAAGCCCTTAGCACTTTGCCTGAGGACATGAGGATCGGGTTAGCTGATAAACAGTGTGCTACTTCAGAGGAGTTGGGGAAGAAGGGAGACCTATACCTAGCAAGCAGGGATGCCCTGCACAGGAAAGGGACCCCCAGTACTGCTCATGGGACTAAAGGAACCCATTCTGGGCAGCACAGACTACCCCAACAGAATCCACCCATAGCAGGGGAAGCCACTAGTCCAGGTACACGTCTAGGAGCTAGGGTTAAATGTTTTAAATGCAACCAGTGGGGCCATGTGGCATACAGATGTCCACGGAGGCAAGGTGGGGAACCAAAGGTGAGGGATCCAGTAAATGGGAAAGAAAAAATGCCAACAGTGTGTTGTCTTGAGAGAACAGGGGCATGGAACTACCATCTTGCAGATGTCCTGAGAGGGAAGGATTTGGATGAGGCAGTGCTATGTACTTATGCAGTTATATGCAGTAAGGCTAGGAGACAAGCATGTGGGTCTGGTAGCCTGGGGGAGACCCCGACAGACTGCATACTTGCAGCCAGGACTGATGAGGTGGTTACTTCAGTAAGGGTGCTATACTGTAGCAAAGAGTCTGAATGTGAGCCATAGCTGGTTGTTCATAGGTTCATAGGTAGGTACTAGGCTATCGGCCCAAGGGCCTACGTAAGCCTAGCCAGCAAGGTACCATAGCTTACGCCACCAAAGAAAGTTATTTTCCTGTGCCATTGTCTAGCAGAGACACAGAAGTGCTCTCCAGGGTGCATTTCTTATTTCCCATCCACTCATCAAGATTTTTGTTGAAGAGTGCTAATGAAGAACATTGCTCGACATAGATGGGTAGCTTGTTCCAGAGTACAGGAAGTCTCTGGGACAGGAATCTATCACTCCAGCATGTCCTGTTTATTGTGGTGACAAGGTTTAGGTCCCTAGAGCATGTAGCTTGGAAGGATTGGTATTTCTTTAGGTGTAGCATGTCCAACAGATCTGGGTTTGACATAGCTTTATATGTTAGGCAGAGATCACCTCAGAGTAGGCGATATGCTATGAAGTAAAGCTGGAGTTTTTTGAGGTGGTCAGTGTAGGGCATTTGTTTGAGGCCAGTAATCCTCTTTGTAAGGTACTTCTGTGGCCTTTCCAGCTGCTGCAGATGTCTTGTGAGGTACATTCCAAAAGGGGTGTTGTACTCTATAATGGGTCTAATGCATGACGAGTAGAGGGGAACAATGACCATTTTTCCTGGATGAGAGCCCTTTTATGATGAGGTGTGCCACATAGAAGGACTTCCTGACTACTGTGGTGATGTGACTATCAAAAGAGAGACTACTGTCCACCTGGGTCCCAAGGTCTCTTGACACGCATTCAGTGTTAAGTAGATTGCTGCCTATGTGGTAGTTCATGGGTACAGAGTTTTTACCAAAGGTGATGACACTGCACTTTTTGGCATTGAGCTTGAGGCCATGGCTCTGACACCAGGCATCTGTCTCAATGAGGCCCTTCTATAGGATGTCCACATCATTTGGGGACTTGACTATGTCTCCTAGTTTGCAGTCATCTGCGAACTTCATCAGTCAGAGGCCTTCTGTGTTAGGCTATACTTCAGAGAAGTAGATACCAAACAGGAGAGGTCCCAGGATGGAACCCTGTGGCACTCCACTTGTCACTGCCTTGAGGTCAGATTTGGAGTCTGCAACTTTTACAGTGTGGGTTCTGTCAGTGAGCCAGTTGGCAACCCATCTTGTGACGTAGGGATTTATACCTAGTTTAGTGAGTTTAGCTATAATGCTAGAATGGGGGATGGTGTTGAAAGCCTTGGCGAGGTCAAGATAGGCTGTGTGAACCACCTTACCCTCATCCATGGCTTTGTTGACTGCCTCAAAAAAGTCAATCAGGGTTAGGAGGCATGATCTGCCTTTCACAAAACCGAACTGGGTGGGATCCAGAATTTGGAGGTTACAAATGTCTTTGTTTAGGAGGTCCATGATTATACGTTTCATGGCCTTGCAGACCAGGCTCATCAGGCTAATAGGTCGATAGTTCCCGGGATCAGTGGTGGCTCCCACTTTGTAGAGTGGGATAACTGTTGCTGTGCGCCATTCAGTGGGCACAAAGCCTGATGTGAGGCTATTATTAAACATGGTGCTTACGTGGGGAGCCAGTTCATTCTGAAGTTCTGAAGTTCGTGTGGGTACTGATGTTCCCTTGGACAAGGTAACTGCAAAGGTAGAGGTGAGTAGTAGTACCCAGGCTGACAGTGAGGCACCGCTGTCAGAGGATGCCAGACTTCCTGTGGAATGGGAGCTGGGGAAGGGTTACAAGGAGAGACTTGAGACAGGCTCAGCTCTCAGACCCTACATTGCAAGGCCTGAGGCAGGTAGCTAGGGAGGCACCTGATTCTCAAGGGAAGGGGGATCTGTATACTGGAACAAAGGGTTACTGTACAGAAAGTGGACCCCTGAGGGATGGCTAGAAGGTGAGAGAGTACAGCAGTTGGTAGTGCCTAGAGCTTACCATCTGGCGCTTCTAGCCATAGCCCATGATACTCCCTTTGCAGGTCATATGGGCATAAAACATACAAAGAGGTGTATTATGCAAAACTTCTATTGGCCTGGAATTTCCAGAGATGTAACAGGGTACTTCAGGACCTGTGATCATTGCCAAAAGGTAGGCAAGGCAGTAGACAAGGTGAGAGCTCCTTTGATGCCTTTGCCTTTGATTGAGGAGCCATTTCAGAGGGTAGCTATGGATATTGTGGGTCCTCTGAGTACCCCAAGTTCCACAGGGAAAAATTATATCCTAGTGATTGTAGATTATGCTACATGATACCCTGAGGCAGTGTCTTTGTCCTCCATTGAGGCCGAGAAGGTGGCAAATGTTTTGCTAGAGATTTTCAGCAGAGTAGGTTTCCCAAAGGAAATACTGTCTGACAGAAGTGCCAATTTTATGTCAGACCTGCTGGCTTGTCTGTGGAAGTCCTGTGGGGTGAAGCACTTGAAGACCACCCCCTATCAACCCCAGACTAATGGTCTTGTTGAGAGGTTAAACTCAACAATTAAGTCCATGCTGCGGGCATTTGCAGATCAGTTTAAGAGGGAGTGGGACAAATATTTGCCCCATCTATTGTTTGCTTACCGAGAGGTTCCCCAGGAATCCACAGTTTTTTCAACCTTTGAGTTGCTGTATGGGCATAGGGTGAGGGGACCTCTAGATTTAATTCGAGATGAGTGGGAAGGTGAGTGTGAATCTCACAAGGAGTCTGTTGTGGGATATGTCCTGAACCTCAGGACAAGGCTCAGGGAACTCATGGGCCTGGCCCAGGAGAACCTGGCAGAAGCCCAACAACAGAAAAAGGTGTGGTATGACAGGAATGCTCGAGCTAGAGAGTATGCTGTAAGGGTTGGTAGGGTGGCCTAATGGTTAAGGTGTTTGCCTTACAAACACAAGGTACAGGGTTTGAGTCTCACAAGGGATAATTGGCTAGGCTTAAAATGGCTCGCAAGGGCAGTTAGCCTAGTACTAACCTATGAACCTATGAACCTATAAGCAGGTAATGGCTCTCATTCCTGTCAGACACAACAAGCTGCAAGCAGCTTGGGAGAGACCTTACAAGGTGGAAAGAAAAGTAAGTGATGTTAACTACATGGTGGAAGTGCTGGGCAAATGGCAGGGGCACAAATTGTACCATGTTAACATGATGAAACCTTACCATGACAGGGAGGCCCTTGTGCTCAGCATTTGCAGTGGATTGCAGGAGGAGTCTGAGGGAGATCTAGAGACTGATCTCCTCAGTAAGGCTCCGGCTGACACCTTGGTGGAAGGGGTAGCAATATCCCAGCAGCTATCTCCTACCCAGGTTCGAGAAATCCAAGCAGTTTTGCAGGAATTTGGTGATGTGTTCACTGGGAAACAAGGGTGCACCCACCTGGTGCAGCACCAGGTGGATACAGGACCCCAAAGGCCTATCAGACAGGCCCCTTATAGGGTGCCTAAGAGACTCAAACAGACTCTGAGGAAAGAGGTACAGATGATGTTGGAACTAGGGGTGATTCAAGAGTCCAACAGTTCCTGGGCCTCACCAGTGGTGTTGGTGCAACTGAAGGATGGCCGCACCAGGTTCTGTGTGGATTACAGGAAATTAAATAGTCACACAGAGGCAGATGCTTACCCCCATGCCTAGGATAGATGAGGCCCTAGAGCAGCAGGGTGGGGCTAAGTATCTTACAACCATTGATTTTACCAAGTGTTACTGGCAGGTGCCCTTGACTGCCAGTGTTAGGGAGAAGTTAGCCTCTGTGACTTCTTTCGTCTTTTATGAGTTTAAAAAAATGCCCTTTAGGATGACAAATGCCTCAGCGACTTTCCAGAGGCTGGTAGATAATATCCTAGCAGGAGCAGGAGGGTTTGCCCTTGCTTACATGGATGGTATTGCTATCTACAGTAATTCCTGGCATGAGCACCTTCAGCATGTCACGGAAGTGCTGGGCAGACTACAGAGGGCAGGGTTGACCATTAAGCTGAGCAAATACAAGTGGGTATGGCAGAGGTCTCCTACCTAGGACATAGAGTGGGGAGTGGTAAGATAAGGCCAGAACCTGCCAAAGTGGAAGCCATTCAGGCATGGCCTGCACCTGTTACCAAAAAGCAGGTGAGGGCATTCTTAGGGATAGCAAGGTACTACAGAATGTTTGTTCCCAATTATAGTACCATAGCTGCTCCCCTCACAGACCTGACAAGGAAAAACAGGCCAGATAAGGTAGTGTGGACTCCAGCATATGAGCAGGCATTTCAGAAGCTTAAGGAAGCTTTGGGAGGACCCCCTGTGTTAGCCAGTCCAGACTACAACAAAGAATTTGTTGTGCAGGTGGATGCTTCAAACTATGGGGTGGGGGCTGTACTTAGCCAGATTTCTTCAGAGGGAGAAGAGTACCCAGTGGTTTATCTCAGTCATAGGCTCCAACCAAGGGAGGAATGCTATGCATCGGTAAAAAAGGAATGTCTAGCCATAGTGTGGGCACTACAAAAACTTCAGCCTTATCTGTATGGAAGAAAATTCACTGTGATGACAGTTCACAACCCTCTAACATGGTTAAACAGAGCCAGTCAGCAAAATGCCAAGTTGCTAAGATGGAGTCTGGGGTTGCAAGCATATGATATGTCAGTGTAGCACCACAGTGGGAGTAGCAATGCCAATGCAGATGGGCTCTCAAGACAGGGAATGGGGTGAGGTACACCCAGATAGACCTGCCACTCTCAAGCGATGTTTCTCAAGGGGCACTTGAAAAACTTGCTTTAGTTCTCCGGAGGAGGGGGGTGTGACAATTGGGAAGAGACAGGCAAAGGCTGCCAGCCTAGTCAAATAAAATTTAATACATAATTTATCATTTGTGTGTTTTTAAATGAAAGAAAAACACTGTAAAATGTGAACTTCAAGATTGTTAGAACATTTCCCCCTTTCTGTAAAGAAAAACTAAGTCAAGCCTTTCAAATGTATCTTTTGAAATTGAAATGATTTTATGACATTCTTTGATCTTTAAAGTTTGTTCCCGTCAGGCTGGCTGAAGACATTCTGTCTATTGTGTTAACTAAGAACTAATTGCTAGAGTGTATATGTGAAATGTCTTTTAGTGTTGTATTCTCCTGTGCAGGTGTTAGCTTGCTAAATAATACAGTTTCTATTAGCCTGGAAACTCCAGGTTAAGTGCCAAAGAAATGATGTAATGGAAACTAACTCAGAATTATGTAATCCGGAGAGGACCCAGAGACAAGTTTGTTAGTGATGTTTTATAAACTGTGTCTCAAAGAGAGACTTCGGTGCATTTTGACTTTGAACATCTAACCCAGCACTGCTTATGCTCTTTATGTATGAAAGTAGGATTAAGATTAGAAAGTTAGATTAAATATTTTTCTGTGTAATCAGATCTTTCCTACAATATTATTTTAAGATTTTGTGTGATCTCTGAACTCTTAGATATCTCTGTGGTGTAGTAGTTTTGTCTTGTGTTTTAATTATTTATTATTAAATATTTTTAAAACCTTCTACCTGTGGCTGGTTTGTGTAGAGATAAGCTCTAGAATACATTGCATATTTATAGAGGTTATTGTAATAGGCCATTCTAAAGTAAGCCTTGACTGTTAGTCATACTACCATTGGATAATCATATTGCACAGTAATAACTGGACACCCTTTTATTGGCCTTTTAGTAGCTGATATTGTTAACTGGGTGGTGGCAGTAATTACTACTGTGTAGTCTGGGTAAAGGGGCACAGTTGGAGAATCAGTGTCTGTCTTTCCCAGGAGTGTCTGTAAAGTTGTATAAATGCTTATCTCAAAGTGTGTATGTGTTGTGTCAGCTATTTGGCAGGGGCACAAAGCACTCTTTGGACAGAGAGGGTACTTAAGATTTTAGCCTGCCCAGTTAGGCTGAGACCTGGACCTTATAGCTGTGCCAGTGGGGAGTCTTACTGGGGACCTGGTGAGCAAGGGAGCAACCAGCCCTAGACTGACTGTGATCTCTGTGTGCATTTAAGGGAAATTGTACTTTACTGTGTATAAGTTATCCTTGTCTCTTCTAGGAGACCACCTCCCTGGTGTTAGTGGTGATCATTGAGGCTCCTTGATTGCTGGGCCAGGTCATCACAGAAACAACATGAGAATATAAGGCATACCAGAAAAGCATGAGGGAAAAATATAATAAACTTCTTAACAACTTGGCTGCATACAATATTAATTCTACCTGAACCTTTATTGTTTGGAATTGAAAGGGCACATAAATCCCTGAGAGAACCTTCAAAGAAGGAAAACTTAACATTCAATTATAGTTAAGTGTATGTCCAGCTTAGAAAAAGATCAATATTAAAAACAGCATGGTTCAGCCCACCTATTAAAATAGGTGAACATGTAGTCAGATTTGATAATGATTATTCTAGTAAAATAATGAATAAAAGGAAATCCTGCTTGCAAACTAATTAAAGAACTTAAAAGAAAGCAACTGCTATACTTTGGAGAAATTCTACTGTAATATCTAGGGTCATGAAATCCATTAATGATCCCAAAGGAATACAAACATTTGCAGTAATTAAATATAATGCTAAACTCTATACACTAGCTAATGTTACTAGATCCCTGGAATATGTGCAAGAGTGACTAAAGATCACTTAAACGTATTACAAATTAATTGAAAGGGTAGTTTAATTTTAGAAGGAGAATTTAACTGCATATCTAGTATAGAAGATACAAGTGAACAGAAAAAAGTCAACATTCTAGCATCAGATAAACCACTTAGGGGAATTAGTAATAATAATTTAGTTGATTTAATAGTTAAAAGCAGAAGATAAGTTATTGTTCTTCACCCATTATTCTTATGCACATGGAGTGCAAATTAGAAATCATAGGATTTATAACTCCACAGATATGCTTCCTAAAATTAATTACTTTAAAACTATTTCTTGTCCTGTATCTTATCATAATGCTCTAAGTATTAATATATTAATGGATACAAGGACATTTCAAAATATTTATAGAATCCCAGTTTATGTGATGACATTAAAAGAATTTAAGAGTTGTCTTAAGGAACAAATCCAGAATCGTTATCTTTGATGATGATCAGATTACTAAAGTCATATTATGGGATTCCTTCAAAATGCATATTAAAGACATAATGGGAAAATGTGCTAGCAATAAAATGAAAGTGTAAGATAAAGAGTTGTTAGAAATACAAGATGAAATACATAAAGTGATGTTCAAACACAAATGAAGAAATTAAATAATACTGAAGTTATTAAAAATAATGACAAAATATCAAACATATTTAAAACAGAAAGTTGAGATAGCTTTAGAAAAAACAAAATTATACAGTTATGCAATGACTCAAAAAATCTTCACAGATTAGATAATGGAAATAAGATGTTAAGCAAAAAGGCACAAATCAATGATATCTGAAGTCCTCACACTAATAAGCTTACTCCAGACATAGAGGAAATATTTAATATTTTTTTTAAAAATCCAATAAAGATCTTAATAATGATAAAAATAATCCTTATGATTACAAAATTGGTAAACATTTGAAGAAAAATGTTACTAATAAACTTAATGACCAGCAAATATCTCTGTTGAATAAGCCTATTACCCAATTAGAAGTTAAAGAAGCTTAAAAAGGGGGAAATGGCATAGAACCAGGGTTAGCTGGTCTAAGTATGGAATTGCATAGTCTGTTCCCATTAAATATTTAAGAATTACTGAGTGATGTTTTCAGGATAATTTACATGACCAAGTAATTCCTCCTTCACAAAATTCTCTGTAATCTTAACCTATACTTAAACGAGGAATGGATAATAAGTTAGTTTCTTCATATAGACGTATTTCATTATTAAATGTAGACTATAACATATTAACTACCATCTTCACCACAAAATTAAGAGATATAGTGGATAAATTAATTAATGAAGATCAGACAGGATATATAGTAAATATAGCACATATGATAATATAAAAAGGGTAGTTGCTATCTTCACTTTAGCAAAATTGAATGAACAAACAGTTGACCCTAATCAGCTTAGATACTGATAGAGCTTTTGATTCTATAGATTAGAACTAATTATTTCAAACATTACAAGAATTTGTATTTCCAGAATAATTTATTGAAATATTAAAAAAAAAAAAACTTGTATACAGACTCCAAAACATATGTTAAGGTTGGATCATACATTTCCCAGGGATTCACTTTAAACAAAGGCACACAGCAAGGGTGTCCCTTGTCTCCTCTACTGTTTGCATTAATTATTGAGCCCTTAGCTAATAGTGTAAGAATTAAATTGACAGATTTTTCAATTAATAAGGATTGTCAACCTAAAACCTTTTTGGCAGATGATATTTTACTAACCATAGGAGATTTCAATTATTCAGTCATAGAAATTGATAAGATCAACAAGTTTCAATAAGTATCACTGCTGAAATTTAACAATAATAAAACTGAAACTTTAGTGTTAAATCAATTACTAGACAGCAAGTTTAAATATAAATTTAAATATAAATATTATTGGGAAGGAAAATAACTAAAACGTTTAAGAATAAAAATCTGTCAAGATATGAGTAAAATTATTTAAGATTATTAAAAAATAATTTTCTTATTAAAAATGTAATGATTTTTTTTACTAATGAAGCTAGGTTAGTGATTTTAAAATTGTTACATTACCCAAGATTATACATATTGCATTTGATAGCTTTACTACCTGAAAAAACACTTTTAAAGAAAATGGAAACAAATTTAACTTCATTCTTATGGAACCATCAAAAGTTAAGAATTACTTATAGAAATCATAAGACTATGAAAGTATGGTGGTATTAACTTCTCAGATGTAGAATCTTATTCCATTGCTGCAAATTTTAACTTTATTATACTCTGGATAGACTCAACTTAAACTAGTCAATGGAAAACAATCCAGGAGCAGATTATACTAAATTCTTATAAGTTTATCAAATAGGATAAATTAAAAATATGTAACGATCCCTTCATCTAGTTAATAAAATTTACCTTAGAAGGAAAATCATTTCAGTCTTTAGACTCTGCTTATATGAAATCAGTTATTAAAATAGTTCATAAATATGTTTTAAAACTCCATTCATTTTAAAATGGAAATTTTTTTGCTTTCCTCTGGCACACACCTCTAGATTTATGGAAACGTAGATCAATGTTAAAATTAATTTACTAAAAAGGAATGGATAAGTGTTGTGGTCCAATTGCTTTGAGAAAGGAAACGTTAAGTTGCCAGAATATTTAATGAAAAATTATAAGTTGGTTGGAACTGATAATTAGATAATATTATTCAACAGTTGTTTGTCTTTTTTGCTTTTTCTGGTTAGGGGTCGTCACAGCGGAACTCCGGTCTGCTAATGATTGGCAGTAGATTTTATGGTGCCGAGTTGCCAGCCCGACGCCCAGCCTTCAGCAAAGGTATGTCCATTCATGCGTGTCTTTCAGAGGCCACTCAACCAAGGGGAGGACATGCAGACTCTACATAGAAGGCACTCCAGCTGAGAATTGAACAGAAGAACCTCTTGCTGTGAGACAACAATGCTACCGCTGTACTACCGCGTCTTCTGCTAATATCCAACAGTAAGAAATTAAATGAATTTCTAGGCAATATGAGGAAGAGGAGCAGAACACTATTCTCACATTATATGAATATATGAATATTATCATCAAAGGATGATTGACCTTCAAAAGAAGCTTGTCCAAGTTATATAAGTTAATTATAAATAATAACTTTGATGCAAAATTCTGGAGCATTTTAGATAGTAGTGGATTAAGTGACTCATTTTTTTATGTCTTGCACCCAGACCCTCCAGACTATACTTTATTAAACACTTTCTTATACCACTAGGCCTGTCACCCAACAGTTTGCCCTCAGACTCGATTGATCCAACAACCTCCATCTCCTAAAATTTTACGATTACAAACATGTGCCATTGTACCTGGCAAGAATAGTTCTGTGTAGGTTCATTGTGATTAATGACCTCATGTGGGTGGGGTTCTAGGCTTGGCCACAATTTCCAAATGTATGAATCAAACCATGTACCTTGTGTCTATAAGGAAAACACCTTATCCATTATACCATTTCCCAACTGTAGCTAAGAGCAAAACATTATTTAAGTCAGTTAGTAAAACTTCTTCAAGTTTATAATTGAAAGTTTTTTTATGCAGAGATCTATACAAAGAATGTTTGTTACCCTGTATAAAATGGGTCTATATCATAACATAAAACTAAAATAAGTCCAAACATTGTAATATTGAACCCTAAAGTCCGAAACTCAAAAATAGCAAAGCTACGACTCATCGATTTTTTTCCCAGGGAAAAAAAATTGGTGGTCCGTTTTCGGGGCTTTGCTATTTCCTCCACTGTGGTGTGATATCAGAGTTGGTATATTTAAGTAGGGGGGTGTGGGAGGGCACAGCCACCCCCCCCCCACTTTAGTTTAAGTTTAAGGTTTATTTATTTATTTTTTTGTCACGGAAAAGCAATTTTTTTTTTGCTGGGGATAAAAATCGCTGTTCTGTGTTTTCGTTATTGTTGGGTTTTGGACTTTAGGGTTCGATATTACAAAGTTTAAATTTATGTTAGTTCGACGTTGTGATATAGACCTGTATAAAATCTCTAAGTTTAGTAAAATAAATTATTCAGTTTTCTGGCAATGTCAAAAAAATGTAAAAGCTGATTGGGTATATATGTTTATAGACTGTGAAAAAGTAAAGGGAAGGGATAAGCATGCTTTTTAAGCGGGTATGGTCTGCTAATTGTCTTTTAAGTAGATCAATAATATTAATGAATGTTCCACTTCCTTTATCTGTAAAAGTCAAACAAGAAAAATGTTTTGGGTTTTTGGAGTCTTCTGGTTGGTGCTAGAAAAGTTAATACAAAATAATCAAAACTAAAACTCATTTCCTATGTTCAAAGATTTTTTTTTTAAATTTAACAGCAATACTATGTAAAAATAAAAAAGAAATGATTAGAATAAAATGTATAAATCACACTAAGACTTTTAGTTGTTGGGATAGCCTTGAAATGCTATTAATGATATATCAAGACTCTTAATATGTTAATTGTATATGATTACTCTGATGATTCAATGTATTCCTAACCTTGTATAAAAGCATGTGATATTGAATTTGTTCTTGCTATGTATATACTGTATATGTGT
This sequence comes from Protopterus annectens, assembly GCF_019279795.1. Lineage (NCBI taxonomy): Eukaryota > Metazoa > Chordata > Ceratodontiformes > Protopteridae > Protopterus > Protopterus annectens. The sequence goes on along the minus strand of NC_056734.1, from coordinate 35,398,684 downwards.
TAAATCAGTAAAACTTTTCTTAAAAAATGTGACATATGCTTCCTTATAATGATAAGTTTTGTATGCCTCAGTTTTCACAGTATTTTTGGTGCCTGACAGATCAAGGCCTTGCAGTTGAGATTTATATCTAGATTTGATTTATTTTAATATTTCATAGATTCATAGGTAGGTACTAGGCTATTGGCCCTAGGGCCTATATAAGCCCAGCCAAAAGGTACCCTGGCTTTCGCCACCCAAGAAAATTATTTTCCTGTGCCACTGTCGAGCAGAGCCACAGAAGTTATCCCCAGGGTGAATTTCCTATCTCACATCCAATCATCAAAATTTTTTTTGAAGAGTGCTAATGAGGAACTTTGTTTGATAATAGATAGGTAGTTTGTTCCAGAGTATGGGAAGTCTCTGGGACAGGAATCTATCCCTCCAGCATGTTCTGTTTATTGTGATGACAAGGTTTATGTTCTTATAGCGTGTAGCTTGGAGAGATTGGGATTTCTTTAAGTGGAACATGTCCAAAAGCTCTGGGTTTGACATAGCTTTGTGTGTTAGGCAGAGATTGCCTCTGAATAGGTGATATGCGACGGAGTAAAGCTGCAGTTTTCTGAGACGTTCTGCGTAGGGAATCTGTTTGAGGCCAGTAATCCTCTTTGTGAGGTATTTCTGCAGCCTTTCCAGTTGTTGTAGATGTCTTGTGAGGTACATATCAAAAGGGGCATGGTACTCTATAATGGGTCTAATGAGTGATGAGTAGAGGGGAACAATGAACTCTTTTTTCCAGGATGAGAAACCTTTTGTGATGAGGTGTGCCAAATAGAAGGATTTCCTGACTACTGTGGCAATGTGATTATCAAAGGAGAGACTACTGTCCACCTGTGTCCCAAGGTCTCTTATCACACTTTCAGTGTTAAGAAGACTACCGCCTAAGTGGTAGTTCATGGGTACAGAGTTTTTACCAAAAGGGATGACAATGCACTTTTTAGCATTGAGCTTGAGGCCATGGCTTTGACACCAGACATCTGTCTCAGTGAGGCTCTTTTGTAGGATGTCCACATCTTTTGGAGTTTTGATTATGGCTCCTAGTTTGCAGCCATCTGCGAACTTCATCAGCCAAAGACCTTCTGTGTTAGCCTGTACTTCAGAGAAGTAGATACCAAACAGGAAAGGACCCAGGACTGAACGCTGTAGTACTTCACTTGTCACTGGTCTGAAGTCAGATTTGGAGCCTGCTACTTTCACAGTGTGGGTTCTGTCAGTGAGCCAGTTGGCAACCCATCTTGTGACATAGGGATTTATACCTAGCTTAGTGAGTTTATCTATAATTCCAGAATGGGGTATGGTGTCGAAAGCCTTGGCGAGATCTAGATAGGCTTTGTGAACCACCTTACATTCATCTACAGCTTTGGTGACTACTTCAAAGAAGTCTATCAGGTTTAGGAGACATGATCTGCCTTTTACAAACCCGAACTGGGTGGGGTCCTGAGTTTGGAGATTACCAATGTCATTGTTTATAAGTTCCATGATGATATGTTCCATAGCCTTGCAGAACAGGCTCACCAGGCTAATGGGGCGGTAGTTTCCAGGGTCCGTGGTGGCTCACCCTTTGGGAGTGGAATAACTGTCACTGTGCGCCATTCAGTGGGCACATAGCCTGAGGTGAGGCTATGACTGAACATGATACTTAGGTGGGGTACCAGTTTGTTCTGTAGCTTATGTAGAACGCAGCCTGGGATGTTGTCAGGTCCCATGGATGCTGTGTTCTTGGCTTTGGAGAGTGTGTTTTTTTACCTGTGCAGCCATGATTACAGGAACTTTGCATTCTTCTGGTATAGAGATGGGCCCTTTAGGGGATGAGAGTGGGGTAAAGTTAGCACTGAACCTATCTGCCAGGATGTTGGCAATATCAGTTGGTTCTATATATTTAGTGCCATTGTGCTGTAACTCAGAGCAGATCTGAGTGTTGCCATTGAGATTCTTGACATAGCTATAGAATGCTTTGTGGTTGTCTTTAGAGTCAGTGATGATTTTGTTTTCATAACTAGCTTTGGAGGATTTTATGAGGGATCTCAGCTTCTTACTGAGGCAGACCAGGGAGTTTTGCCAATCATGGGATTTTATTTTTTTTGCAACAGTTTCTTTCTTCTGTTATAGAGTTTGTTTATGGCAGGGGACCACCAGATTGGCTTCCGTTTTTTGGAGGATAGCATCTTGATTCTGTTAGGGATTGCACAATCCATGCACTCATGTAAGTGCTTATAAAGTGCATTTGTGTAGGATTCAGCATTCATACCTCTATTGTCCGTTAGCATGGGTGTTGTGATGTTTGCCACTTCTGTCATAAGAAGCGTGAAGTTGGCTTTGGAGAAATTTTTTACAGTGGTTTCCCTAATGGGGAGTGGGGGAGGGATGTGGATGTCTAGGATGATTAGCTTGTGGTCGGATCTGACCAATGAGGAGTTGACCTCTGGTGTGGAGCACTAGTTGCCCATGTTGGTAATAACCAGGTCTAGGATATTGCTGCCCCTGGTGGGGGTGTGGATAAGTTGATCCAAGGCATTGGAATTTATGAATTCCAGAAAACGTTGAGCACAAGAGTTGGTACATGAGTTGTTTTCCTAGTTAATGGTGAGGTAGCTGAAATCGCCCATTATTAGGGTGTTAGGTTGTACCCTAATATTTTCCAGTGTATCAAGAAATGAGGAGTGGAAATCCTGGGACATGGTGGGGGATCTGTAGCAAGCTACAATTTGGATTGCGGTCTTGCCCAGAGTTAGTTGCACTTGGATAATCTTGGATACATTATGCTGAGCAACTAGCCTGGAGATGTGGATATCCATAATGAATATGGGCACGCCTCCACCTTTAGTGTTTCGGTCCAGGTTAGGTCATCGAAAGGTGTGGTATGAATTATAGCCTGGTAATGCAGGGGTATTCTCTGTAGCCTTGAACCAGGTCTCTGTCACTGCACAGATGTTGATGTTCTCCATTTTAAGGAGTGCCTTGAGTGAGTGCATTTTGAGGTTTAGACTTCTAGCATTGAGTAGCAATACCCTCAGATCCTGCTTGCTTGTACCTGTTATGGTGGTGAATTTCTCATTTGAACCTTGCCTAAAAAAGGCACTGTATGGGGTGGCTAGAGCCTTAGCCAGTATCCAGAATCTCAGGGACGACAGGTGCAGGCCATCTCTGGCAAAGCATCATGGTTTGTCAATCATGTCATCCCAGGCAGACAGATACTGGATCCCCTTAGAATGACACCAGAAGCTTAGCCAATTGTTGAAGTCAATCATTTTGTCCTTGTACTGTGATATAATTCTGGGTGATGGCAGGATGCTACTCAGGGCTAGGGTCATACCTGCCTGGGCTACAAGATTTTACAAGTCCTTCATGTCCCTTTTCATGTCATCCGGGAAGGTTCATCTCAGGTCATTCACACCAACATGGACAATGACAGAGTCATATTTGTACTTGTTGTGGAGTCACCTGAGTGCATGCATTATGTGGCGGATCCTGGCACCTGACAGGCAGCTGACAGTAACTTTCTCATTGTTTAGCCTGGTGAGTGGAACATCAGTGTGCCTGAATATAGGATCACCTATGACTAGAGTGTTGAGTACATTATTATGCCTTATGGACTATGGTTGAGTGGCACACTGAGTCTGTGGGCTATGTGTCATTTGGTTTGTGTTGGGGGGTGGAGGTTGCTTGTGGTTCTGCTTTGGAGGTCCCTGTAGCTTGGGCAGGCTTTTACTGAGAGCCTCCGTGAATGTAGGTGTGTGTTTTGTGTTTCTATGTGTGTGTTTTCGTGGTGTAGGTTTTGAGGGACTATGTGATTAGTGTGGTGTGGTGCAAGTGTTTACCTTCTCCTCTTGACTGTCTAGTCCAGTCTTGGGTGAAGAGAGCTTTGCTTCCAATTTAGCTATATAAGTGCATCTCTCACAGGTTGTAGTGTTGGGTGGCAGGAAGTCCTGTGACCTCTCCTGTTTGGTATCAACTTCTCTGCAGTCCAGGCCAACATGAAGGGACTCTGGCTGACAAAGTTTGCAGACGATTGTAAGTTGGGAGTTATTATTAACTCCCCAAGTGATGCTGACATCCTGCAGAAAGGCTTCACTGAGACCAACGAATGGTCTCAGAACCATGGCCTTAAGCTCAATGCCAAAAAATGTGCCATCATCCCCTTTGGAAAAAACTCAGTTCCCATGGATTACCACATGGATGTTGGAACACTGAACACAGAAGGTGTTATAAGAAATCTGGGAACACAGGTTGACAGCAACCTCTCTTTTGACCACCACATTGTCAGAAAGTCCTTCTATGTGGCACATCTCATTACTAAGGGTTTTGCATCCAGGAAGAAAGAGGTAATTGTCTTCCCTCTACTCTTTCCTCATTAGGCCAGTCATCGAGTACAAGTCCCCATTTGGAATGTACCTCACTAGACACCTACAACAACTGGAGAAGCCACAAAAATACCTCGCAAAGATGATCCTAGGCCTTAAACACTTGTTCTATATGGGCAGACTCAAAAAACTCCAACTATTCTCTGTCTCATATTGCCTACTTAGAGGCGGTCTCTGCTTGACTTACAAAGCCACGTCTGACCCAGGTCTGTTAGAAATGCTACATCCAAAGAAATCCCAATCCCTCAACACCACACACTCCAGAGACCTCAACCTCATTACCACAATCAACAGAACATGCTGGAGGGACAAGTTCATAACCCAGAGACTGCCCATGCTATGGAATAGACTTCCCATACATGTCAAACAGAGCACCTCACTGGCCCTCTTCAAGAGAAATCTTGATGAGTGGATGAGAAATAGAAAATTCACCCTGGGGATCACTCCAGTGACTCTATTCGACAAAGGCACTGGGAACTAATGTCAGGTGGCAGAATACCAGGGTAATCCTACAGGCTAGGCTTGTAAAGGCTCCAGGACCATTAGCCAATTACACACCTTTGAACCTATGAACCTATGAAATAGTTCCAGCAGGGAAACATCACTCAACCAGCATCACCCTAAACACAGGGGTCCCTTAAGGTTCCATACTCAGTCCACTTCTTTTCACATTTCTAACACATGACTGCACAGTTATGCATCAGTCAAATAGAATCATCAAAGTTGCAAATGACACCACAGTAATCGGCCTTATCGAGAAGAAAGATAGGGGGCATACAGGGAGGAAGTGAACCAACTCATTTATTGGTGCACTGACAAAAACTTAACACTTACTGTTAGGAAAACCAAGGAAATCATCATTGAATGAGCCACACACCCCTATCATCATCAATGTTGTCACAGTGGAGGGAGTAAATAGCATCAAATTCCTAGGGGTACATATCTCGCAAGACCTAAGTTGGGCCGCAAACACTTCCTACCTTATAAAGAGATCCCAACAGAGTCTCCACTTCCTTTGGAGACTTCATAGAGCTAACCTCTCTCCACAGGTCCTAAATACCTTTTACAGAGCCACGATTGAGAGTGTACAGACAAACAACATTGTTGTCTGTTATGGAAATTGCTGTCAAGCTGATTGGAATGCACTAGATAATATCATTAAATAAGCCACATAAATCATTGGCAACAACTTCATTCCCTACAGGACATATACTCAAACAGATGCTATAGCAGAGTCTGAAAACTATTGAGGGATATGCACCATCTGGCTTATGGCCTGTTTGAACTCCTGCCAACAAGGAAGTGTTACAGAAGCATTTGATGTAGGACATCCAGATTCCATAACAGCTTCTTACCACACGCTATCAAATTGCTGAACAACAAACCCACAGCCTAACTCGCTAAATGGCTAAAACTGTACTTATGTACAATATGTCATTGTTATTTACATAACTCTTTGCATAGCTAACTTTATATGTCTCTGTCTGTACTATGAAAACTGTAAACTGCAAATTTATGGCATATATTGGTGGTGGGTAAGTTTTACATAGGTGCCTCTTTTACTTATTTATAGTACTGTTTTTTATATAGCTTTATATTTCTACTGAGGTGTTTCCTGTTGTTGTTGTATTTGTTTTGTTTCTACTGTACAAAAAAAAAAAAAAAAAAAAAAAAACACTTTCATTTTTTTTACTTTACTTATTTTGATTTTTATTGTTATTATTTAAATTTTTATAAATGTAACCTATCTTCTGTAAACTGTTGTTCTTATGGTACGAGCCTGAGTATATAAATTTTGTGCAGTGATGCTGTGTTGATCTGTATGAAAATAAAGTTTACTCTGCCTTTGACTATTTTGATGGTGATGTGAGTCATGTGTTTGAAAAACAAGTACAGATCTTGGGTAAAATAAATATCATGCCTACATTGAAGCTGTTCCTAGTTAAACATAAGACTTGGACATTGCTTTTATTTTGTCATCAGTTGAGGTTACTGCATGAATAACATAACACCATTTAAATGTGCTATTGCTTGTGTCCATTTTGAAAGGTTTAGTACTGCTGCTAAAAAATATCTTTAGAAATACATTAAATAGATGACTTTCTTTCTAGGCAGAACCAAGCAACTAGTTCAAAATAGAATTGTGAACCTTCTGGAACCATGTAAACCCCTGGAATTCAGAGGGATCTCTCTCGATTTGGAGAATGGTGTTTCTGGTTTATAATCAACAAATAGGTCATTGGCAGCCTTGATAGATTTAGTTTTAATAAGGAATAAGGTCCGAGTCACAGTTCTAGAATTTTCTAGAATACAATCTTTGCAGACTAAGCAATTTTGCTTGGAAGGCATTTCACATCATTTTTATTTGATATAATGATGGGTATTCAAATGTCACCATTGTGCTGAATGAAAACCAAGTTGCTGCGCTTAAAGTTCTGGCAGTTATTTCCTGAATAGTCTAATGGCATATTATAGTGGCCGTCAGAACTATTGGAAACTCAGGTTTCCAGCAGTGTACAGTTGCATTTTAGTATAGTGGAACCAGAGATTTCTTCAAATAGAGATGGTTTTCAGCTCTCTGTTCCCATGAATGGAAGTGTCTTAGTTGTCAAGACACCACCTTCCTAGACTTCATGACTAATTCTATTGTGACAGTTCCATTAGGGAAAGAACTAACTATTGCATTAGTGATGTTTATCATTTATAATAAAACAAGGGTGCCCATCTTAAAAGACCCAGACTGTCCAGGCAGGAAAGTTGAAAAGATAACTGATTGTCATGGCACTGTGATATGTTCTGCATTACTGAAAGCGTATTGCACCTGGCTGCCAAATAAAATAAACAGTCTGTACAGTTTTATTTTCCACAATTTTCAGAGGCTGTTGTCTAATGCACATGTGAAGGGAAAAGTGTTCCCTGTTTTGATGGATTATGGCACTATTACTTTTAGTGAAGTCCTACATACTGTGGGTGACACAAAGATTTAGCAAATGGGATGACAGCATATTCTGTAGTTTTGTAATGCTCTAGACTCTGCCTCATAGAAAGCAATATGGAACTGGTAGTGAAGGGAAGGGAAATTTTATCTCAATCAGGCAACATGGCAACAGTACAATGAGGCAGTTTCGGACAGTTGTCAGGTGGTGGATGTAGGAGATTGGGTTGTGAGTCAAGGGACTTCTAGTCTTAAAATATAGTGGAGATATCTAGATGAAATTACTGCTAGAGCCTTTAGTAACATGGTTTCCAGGATCTTGTGGATATTTTTTGCTTCTTTCCCATAAGAAAAGTGATAGAATTCTAGATCCAAGGGACTGTTTTAAACCAAATCAGAGATAACGAACAAATAATGCTCTTAAAAATGAGAAAGGAAGGAGGTAAGAGCTAAGTGTTATTGAAGTCAAGGTACTTTACTGATGTTAAGTTGCCTATATACAGAGCAGATAACTGGAAATGTGTTCACATTTATAGTGATGAAAATCATTAAGGGAAAATATATGTTGAGATAATCTGCTTCAGAGCAACACAGAATTCTTATATTCCCCTTTAGTGTGCTTTCTGAGTAGCTAAAGACAAAGCCACAAGAAAAACAAATAACATGACAATGCTTGACAGCAGTAAGCTATGGCATTGTGATGCCAAGCAGTGTGTGATGTCAAATGTCTCAATGCTCCAGCTTTGAGGCATATAACACAAGCCAGATGAAGGCAGTACAGCTTTAATATTCCACTTTGAGGATATATTTGGTTAAAATAACAGTTACCACAGACTGCACACAGTTTGGTCTTGTACTGCCTTTAAAATCCTGTGGAATTAATAGGTGAACAGGTAGTAATGAGAAAAAAAGAAGACTATCAGTAGTAAAATTAGGAATGTGCTGTTAGAACATGGGAGAAAAGTAGTTTCTCACAAGGAGCTAACAGATGCAGAACCTTTTCAGTGTTTTGGAGTACATCTCAGAGACATATATATTCAGGGATATTTTCAACACAAACACAACTATTGCCTTGCAGGAAGTCTTGGCAGGCAGGTATAAGTGACCATGGAGAAAGTAACTATGAGAAGCAGCTTGCCATGTGGTGGCAAAAAAACAGAAAGTTCAACAGCACACCATTCATGTGGCTGGCAAGTCATTTATTCTACCACTGAGGGAGCTGGCAGGTTATTGTACCAACCTTCTGATAAGTAGTTTGATCCTGGAAGAAAACTTAGCCAACCCCCCCCCCCCCTTAGAATCTAAAACTTACTTTATTGCTAAATTTAGACACACAACTTAAAACTATTTTCAATAACTGTCAATGGATTGTTAAAGACTCGTGGGATTTGCTGAGAAAAATTGATAAGAATATGTATAATGAAGGGTTGATTTTTGTTACAATAGATGTGAGGGATTTATTTTCTGTAATCCCTCATGACACATGTATTGAGTGGTTTTACACCTATCCCAGTCAACATACACATTTTACTCATGATCGTATTCTCACTATTGCAACCCTCACTGAATTAGTACTAGATACTAATATGATTGTTTTTGAAGAGCAGTTATTCAAACAATGCAAATGGGGTTGCTATGGGGGTCATTTGTGCCTCTATTTTTGCTAATATTGGCCTAGCATTTTGGGAAACAGAATTTATCTTCACTAGCCCTTTTGTTAAACATTGCAACTACTATGGACATTATCTGGACGACATAGTAATTCTATGGAATGGCAGTGAGGAGGAATTTAATAAATTCCTGCCTTTTATTAAAGACAGCACTGATTTTCTAGATTTTTCCCATACAATAACGTACGATAAGGCAAATTATTTGGACATTACTATTAGCAAAAACAGAGTGGAGAATTGTTTTAAAACAACACTTTTTAGAGAACCCATTTATTCGAACACCCTCTTGCACTTTAGTAGTTTTCATCCATTGCATCAACAAAGGTCACTGGTAAAAGGACAGGGGGTTAGCCTTGCAAGGATGGCCTCTGATTATGAAGATTTTTTAGAACAAATTCAAGTTCTTAAAGGTATGCTTACAAGAAGAGGTTACCCCAATGTTTTTGTGGATGAAATTTTAAAGGAGGTTGTCACTAAGAGGGAAAGGGAGCATTTTTTCCCATTACTTGGAAAAGGTGTTTTACAGGAAGATGAGTCCAGGTCCGAGACTAATGTATTTAATAAATCAGCAATTTTTAAATATAATAAGCAGTTTATGGGCATTAGTCAAATAATTCAACGTAACTGGAATTTGTTTACCACTAGTAAAGATTACTTAGATTTAGTGGGGACATTGCTTAATATTGTATACAAGAAGGACACCACATTTAAAAACATGCTTGAAAGATCACAGCAAATTTATCCCCAAGTAGGTGGCGTGTTTAAGTGTAGTTTTTGTCTCCAATGTCAATACATTATAGAAGGCACTGAGATTCATATACCTAACTATGGTAAACATATACACAAAAATAAATGTTCCTGTAGTGGTAAAGCAGTTGTTTATTAACCGTCTGCACCCAGTGTTCCTGTTTCTATATAGGGAAGACCATCAAATCCCTCAGAAGTAGAGCTTATCAGCACTTTTATGACATTAAGAAACATGACTTGAAGAATGTTCTGGCAGTACATGTTACAAATAATGAGGAACAAAGTTTTAAGTTTACAGTATTAGAACAAGTAACATTGGGTGATAGAGGTGGGCCATTAAATGACTATTTGGAATCCAGGGAATTAAAGTGGCAATTGAGAACCAATGCTACACAACAACCCGGTCTAAATAGTAGTCTATTTATAAGTTCTATCCTCAGACTGAAAACTGAAGGATACATGTAAATATATTAGTTAACACATCATTTACACAGTATTTTCAAAAGTTTTTAAAGAATTTTAAAGTAATCATAATTATATGTTATTTAATGATTTTTGTAATCTAAATCTATAAGAATTTTATAATTGCATATGTTAGTATGTACTACATGTATTCATTTACATGGTACTTGTATTTTGAGAGTTGTGTTCCTTTTAGTTAATTGTCAGTGATGTAATTCATTAATTATGTTAAGTAGGGGAAGTATTTGTATATATAGGGTCATCTTTTGTAATTATTTCATTCTGAAGAAGTTTTTATTTAGAAGACAAAAGTGCTAAATAAACTACACGTTGTGGATTCTGCTGTGCTTCATCCTGTTTGATTTTGAGTTTCTTCTGCATTTTGTTGGTTTTGACCAAATAGAATATTCATATACGATAAACTGCACTTTTACGGTTAAAGTAGGAGAAGTTCAAATTAATACATCCATTTCCTCTGAAAATATGAGCAACATTATGAGGGTTGTGTGCATATTTTAATTGTAAGGTGGGAGACAGGGAAACAACATTATGTATGAGTACTAAATACAAAATTCAGGCTACACATTTGGTGGAAAACAGGTTATAGTTGAACAAGTCCTGGTCTTTTAATTTCAGATGTGAGGAGAAAGAAAAAGATGATCATTAGAGGAAGGGTAACAATGTTGTTGAGCATGTATGTAGGCACTAATGGTATGTTATAGACTTAGAACTCAAGTGCAACATATTGTGCAGAAAGTTTCACATTTCACATACAAGTGAAGCAGTGTTTCACTATTCCATTTCAAACAATGGTGACAATGCTTTCCATTCTCTGATTGGTTCTTAGATAAATATAGCAAATCAATGAAGAAAAAGAAAGGGGGCCAATCAGTAAATGACATCCTGTGGAGAATCAGCCAAATGGTATGCTAGTAGATACAAGCTTCAAGGCAGCAGCAGAGGCTGGAAATGAAAATAACATACTATCATTTATGTTTCCCTTACTATAAGTGGTTACATTTTGACTGTCACACATTGCCATTAGCTGCAGAAAAGTTTGTTTAACAAGGAGGAGAAAAAAAACAGAAAAGCAAAACAGGACAAGAGCAAGTAACTAAAATACCAGCAGTTACAAGGATATGTCCTAAACTGTCAGGACATTTGCCATTTTTTGTTGTTTTTTTTTGCAGGATACAACTGCCCAAAGAGGGACTGTCCCTCGCAATATTTTTCAGTGATTTGTATTATGTTCTTATTGCTTATGTTTTCCATATTTTTTTTCTTTTCTAGAGTTGCCCCTAAAAATGGACCCTGCCAGGCAAGACTGAACTAGTCAATAAAATGTAAATAAAACAAAGAAATTAAGCATATCACTTATATCATGATTTCAGGTATTAGAAGCTCCATTACAATAATATATGAAGAGTAGACAGAATTAGGTTTTGTAGTAGACATTATATAACTGAAAACAATGTTATAGCTTTAAGTCTCGTATACTCTATTTTACAATACAATTTAGCTTGCCAGTTGCAGTGAATTTGCCTGTGCACAAGTCACAGACAGCTACTGTGGCAACCCACTGTATTACCGATTTGTTATAACATGTATAGTATGTATCTTAGTATTGTTATGTATGCTGTGAACTGATGTTATGCTGCAGATGGACACCATAGCAGATAATTGGCAGGATATTGTAATCCTCCTGCCAACTGTTCAGGCCACAACCCCTGTGCATACTGACATACCTGTGATCCACAATGCTCTGCAGAAATAACAAGGGGATGATTCATAAAAATTCTGGTTGCATTGGTATGACTTCAACATCAGAATCATTGGAATACTATAGTAATGAAAGGATCGGTTACTGATGCAGTTGCCATTTCTGATGGCTCAATAACATGGCTTTGTTGGCAGTAGACTGGGTGATGGCTCAATAACATGGCTTTGTTGGCAGTAGACTGGGTGATGGCTCAATAACATGGCTTTGTTGGCAGTAGACTGGGGTGGTTATGGCAGAATGCAGGAGTGCACTATATAACACAGCAGGATCAGCTGCTGCTTCCAGTTCTATAACATAATGATGTGTGTGATGTCAGTCTGAATAAGGACTATGTAATCGTTGTGCTATGTCATAAGGAGATGAGCAACACTTCACAGTTTCATTGATTAAGTGCCAGGCTGTAGCTGTTGGTAGCGTTTTATGCATTAGAGAGAGGCAACAGTCATATACAGATGTCTATTATCAACATGGCATCACTGTGAAATAAATGACAGCATGCTATTAATTTCAGCAATAAACAACTGACCACTGTAACTATCCAATGTATTAACGCAATACATTCTGCTTGTATATGTTCTAAGAATAATTATGTTCTGATACAGTCTCATTTAGCATTAAATCAAACAAGGAAGCCTGATATATTTATTCATATTTGTCAAATTTATATTTATTCATATTTGCCATATATATATATATATATATATATATATATATATATATATATATATATAAAACCATTAGCAAGTGTTGCATACTAGATTGTAAGTAATAATAGATGGGACACACAGAGCATTACGTTATGATACTGCCATGATTGTTTAATATTTGCTTTTCCTCCCCGGGCCTCCACTGAAAATGGACATGTATCCAGTCGGACTATCCCCATCAAGAAATTTAAAATAAATAAAAATAAAATAAATAAATAGATACATTGTTATTTGCTGCTCTGCCATTCATGCAGGCATTCCTTACTATGTCAGAATGTTTTTATTTTTACTTTTAACTGTCATAGAACACGGATCCATCTGGACCATTTGATGAGCTGTGACCATGATGAGTGCCCAAGGGCAAAACTGAGTAAAACTAATAACCTGGTTGTGCGCAAGAAGGACTGCATTTGTAGCTAAGAAAATGTTGACTGTGGTACTTCTTGTAAACATATAACTATAGCTCAATGTATATCTGTTGGCTATTTCATGTTTTTGTTAATACAGTTGATAAGAACAGATGGTAGAGCAGTCAGTATGTTAAATGTCTTTAGATAATGGTGGTGTACATATTCACCCTGATTGGAGAAGGAACACTGTCCAGCAGAGTATTAATGTGCAGCTAATGCCTAGTAAACAGACAAGTCTGGCACTGTACCCAAAATAAGCGATTGAGAAGCTCAAGCAGAAAAAAAGGTCACCATTTTTTTCAATTGCTAAAGATAGTTGTGCTGTGTCATGAGCATAACATTTTAAAAAGTAAATAAGAAAACTATAACGTGTGTGTCCATCTGTGCCTGTGCATGTGTGAGAGAGAGAAAGAGAGACAGAGTTAGCTCTGACTATAGCAGGCAGTCCATAAAGAATAAGAAGGATAACAATCTACCATCTGACATTTTGACTGAGTTTATATTACAAGCAAATCAAGCTTTCTATGAGGGATAGAGCAGAGTTATATGGCAAAATCAAACACAGTTAACAGGCATTGGGGAAGGGTTTGTAATGCCTTCTATTCCATGAATTTGTTTTCATTCATTTGATCACAATGAGACATCTGAGATGTATATACTCATCAAACTGGCTTGCATGTGTGTGTGTGTGTGTGTGTGTGTGTGTGTGTGTGTGTGTGTGTGTGTGTGTGTGTGTGTGTGTGCAAACATTAAATACTTACATAACTCAGATTCTGGATGTAAAATGTTTCCTCCAACAACAATTACATATATTACAGCAAGTGTAAAACATATAAATGAACTACTTAACATCAGACATATATTAAAAAGTATATTGTAGTAGCAGTAATAATAATAATAATAATAATAATAATAATAATAATAATAATAATAATAATAATAATAATAATGATAGAGTACAAATACATTTAATAGATAACCATTTCTCTAAGCTCAATAATGCCATCAACGGTGAGAATTATCAGTGAATTAATGCCTTTCAAAGGCTTTCCAAGTGTGATGTCAGGTCTCTCAACACTCAGTTTACCAAATGCAAGCCTACATATGTAGATGCCCTTAAAGTAACCTACCTAAACCTCAAAGGCCTCCTAAATGCAACCAAATAAACACAAAATCTTAGTAACTTCACAAAAAAATCAACACAGGTAGCACTCACCATGAAACATACAACTATAACTCACATTGTCTCAGCTTAAAAGCCCATAAGGTATACCTCAAGACAATACAACAATCTAGTCACATTGTGAGACATGTTGATGTACAAATCACCAGATTGAAAAGGAAAGGATCACACTAGTTGCCTAGCCAGGGCCAGAATATGTCACATCACAAATGCACTCAAGTCCTTGTGCCACAAATACATGTATAACACAGCCATACTACTTGTGGGAGGAAATGGCCTGAGTTGCATCTCCCTGGACTATTTAAAGAGAGACATGATGGAGCTCTCAAAATATGCATTTATTGTAGGAATGAACCTAGCCCAGAACAATATCTTATCTTCATCAAGAATGATGCTCCAATATGAACAAAAGATGAATGACTTCAAAAATGATCATGGCTTTTAGTGTCATTCCAAGGAGGTACAATGTATAGTAACCTGGGAAGAGATGGAAAACAGTCCTAACTACATTGCAATAGATATGTTGCACCTACCCTCCCCCATAAGAGACCTGGTTCAAAGCTACTAAGAGCACACCATCTATACAAGGTTACAATGTTTACCCCACATTCAGCCCCACCACATTAAATAAAGGCACTGAAGGTGGCAGTGTCTCACTACTCATAAAACATAATTTAAAGTCCAGAGTCATTAGACAGGACAATGATTTGGAACTCCTCCAAGTCCAGTGGAGCGTAACAAGATCCCATATCACATTGCAGCAAACTAAAGACCACCTCTATGACCCTCTCATCTTATACCTCATACCTGACTAGCATGGAATCCCTAAACATTCAGCCTAACATCATTCTCCTAGTGGGATTCAACTTCCACCTCCATCATCAGGGGGACTTATAAATCCCCAAACAAGTATGCCCAGATATTTCTGGGCATCATCAATACAAACTTGTTAGTCCACATCCCAGATAGTGGAGACAAGGGTCTGGATTTAGTACTCATCAATATGGGACAGCTGTATTCCTTACCAGATCCAGCCCCCTTAAGATTGAAGCCAGAGGCATCCTCAAATATCTTGTTATTTGGAGTATATGTAAAAACTAATCTTCTAAAATTGAGTGATGAACTGGCTAAATTCAAAATTCCTTTTCACCCCGATGACCCATCGCCAAATGCAGAAACCTTTACCACCAAATTCTATGCAAATGTACATAACTGTACAGTTACAGCTGTACCCCACAGAAGTAAATGTAATGCCAAATTAAAAAAAATCTGGTGGAGCCCAAACATGAATGGCTTCTACAATAAAAGAAAAAAGTTAATTGTACATAAAAAGAAATGTTACTCTCCAAATGCCAAAAAATGATCTTGCTCAACTTAACAGGGAACTCTGATCCCTGATCAAATCAATCAAGGCAAAACACAAGGTAAAAATGGCCACACTGGCAAAAAAACAGTACTCAAACCTTCTTTAATTATGTTGGAAACTTTCAAAACAACACTCAGAATTGCAAAAAGTTAAAAGTAAATTATATCATGCACTATGACCTTGGCAACATAGTCAATTAACTGGTGGATACATTTATTTCAAATTTTACCCTCCCCCCTCCAAATTCACATATCACATACCAGCATCTACCCCTCCCCCAGTCTTTCAGGAACAAGTTCTCAATGCCCTATCTAAGGCCTCTGTGTGGCTGGGATAACATATCAAGATGCCTACTGGTCAGCGTGAAACAAGGCATGTCAGATTCCCTATGGAAGCTATTTAAGATAAGCCTTAAAGGTGTGGAGGACTACAACAGTAATCCCCTTGAACAATGGTGTGGCCTCAACAAATCTGTCTAATTACCAACCATTAAGCCTGACTGGCCTCATCTGTAAGACTATGGAAAGGATCAATACGAGACTAATAAAAAAAGGCATAGGCAACTCACAAACTCTTGATCCAAAACAGTTTGGTTTTGACAAAGACAGATCCTTTCTTCTTAATCTTACAGACTTCCTTAAGAAAGTTACTGAAGGGGTCTATATCACATTATCAAATGCTGAAAACAGCGAACGATGAATGATCAACCCCATTTCACTGAAAGCTGAAAATATCAACAGCTCAGAACAGCAATTCAGCAACCCTAAAGTGTACACTAAATACATCACTAGATATGCACTTACCTTAACCCGCACCCTAACCCTAAGGTCAGTAACTATTGCACATTTACGTTCGGGAGCCATACCGGATAAGGAAATCTGTGAGACCGCACTCCAAGACCGCACTACAGTGCAAAACATGGCAAACTAATGAAGCAGCCAAGCAACTTCTTTCCCAGGGAAAGAATTCCCTGAAAAGCCACTTTGCTATTTTGCGGGTTCGCTATTTACAGTTTGGTGAAAACGCATTCAATAGAATGCGTTTTTGATAACATAATAGGGATCCTACTGAAGCACTGGATGAGGAAAACCTGTATACATCACATATCTTGGCCTTGTAAAGGCTTTCAGCACCGTCCCACACTCAGATATATTTAACAAACTCACTCATGAGCATGACAGTACACCCGTGAAAATTGACTCAGTGATGAGGGACCTGGGAACATATCTAGCCAAACAGCTGTCATTTCATCATCATGAATCAACTATCATGAGGAAGTACTTCTTCACTGTACAGCTTATATTTAAGAGCATGGCATCCAGGCCCAGAGAGGTGATCATCCAACTGTATCCTGTACATATTAGGCTGACTATTTATTTTAATGCCCCTTCAGTATTATAACTGTCCAAACACCTAACATGCCTTGAATGACAACAGCATATTTTTATCATAAAAAGCAAAATCAAAAAACATAATTGCTACACTGACTATTTCAACCTATGTCATTCTTCCTGGTATCATACAGGTTAACAAGGGGAGATCATTGCCTCATTTACAGAGGCTGTACTGTCCCCACCCTTTCAGAACTATTGCACATTCACAAGACCAGTACACTCACTCAACAGAATTGAATCTCTTCTGCAAAGTAAACAGAACATGCTGGAGGAATAGATGTGTCTCACACAGAATAATGCTTCTTTGGAATCATCTTTCTTTCCATGTAAAGAAAAGTAAGTATCTTATTATCTTCAAACAAAATTTGGACATAAGAAAAGGAAACCACAAGTTCACCCTAATTTAGCACTCCTGTTCATTATGTATAGGGATAACATGTCTTCCCAGCTCTGTTGCTCATACCTATAATACAAAGGTCTTTGGGTAAATCAAATTTAATGCACTATGGTTAATAACTTCATGGGAATGAAGGGTAAGGCCTCTGCAGATCCTCATGAATCAATAGCCCAGTAAATACCTATGAACAGCTATCCCTCTATTTGGTTCTTGTATGTTTGGAGTAGTGATCCAAGCCTTGTGTTCCACACCATTAGTAAGACCTTTGACCCTGATCGCCTGTATCTTTACAGGTGAAAGAATACCAATAGGATCTGAGCTACAACTTAAATATCCACCACCACTACTACTAAAAAGCAAATCAAAAATAATGCATTGCTGACACATTTATTACCCAGTGAGTGACACATTTGTTACCCAATGACTACCCCACTTGTGGAACAGACTCACTTTGCAAGTTAATGAATGTCATACCAAATTAAACCTGTATGACAGGATGGATACCATAAAGTTACTCTAGGACTAACCTTTCTTGACCTTCTTCACAATGGGGATAAGGCATGAGGATGAATAGCGGCAAGGTATAAATGTTTTGTAGTTCAATTGCCTTACATTTCCTGTTATTATATTATCCTGGGACTCAGGGTGGAATGCTTTATTTTTTGAAAATGAGAATGCACTTACAGTCCATAATCCATCAAATCTGATGTTCATATTCTCATAAAAGTCTTTGATTTCTGCTTTCCACCACTCATTAGTTACGTTAAGGAAGTAATCAGGAAATGCTGCATATGCACGGTACAGCTGTGAAAATAAAATATAAAGTAGTTAAGATTTAGAGAATGCACAACTCATCTGAAAACAACTGGACAGAAACAGTTGCTCAAAACAAAACAGTAGTAAGTTTTTATTTGCATAATTTATCTCGTTCTCATATCACAAAACAAAAATATAGATTCCTGCCTTCAGCAGCAGATGAAGCACTGTTTGCAAAGGGCAAAAAGAGCAGCAACTGTGCAGTACAGATGGCAGGTAAATGGAAACATAATGACATCTGTTATTCCTAATGGTTAAGGTGTTTGCCTTACAAACACAAGGTGCAGTGTTTGAGTCTCACGAGAGATAATTGGCTAGGCTTAAAATGTCTCTCAAGGGCAGTTAACTTAGTACTAATCTATGAATCTATTAATAATAATAACAATGATAACATTTATTGTCAGACAAATGAAATGGGTTGTATTGAAAGTTTCTATCTGTCTTTGATGAAATGAATAGAACCATCAACATGGTAAATAATAGTTGCATACATTTTGAAAAATGATGAAAGACCCATTTTGGGAACAAAAGCAAGAAGGTAAAAAGTAGTATATTACTGTTGACAGCTTTTATAGATTGACAGCTACTGACTGATACATGTACAGATAATCTACATGTGTAAAGGGACTATAAAGTTTTTTACCCATAAAAAGTATTTGTTCCTCTATCATTAGGAATTCTGGATTGGATAGTATAGATAGTGAAAAGGCTAAAAGATCACACACAGACACACATACACATACACACACGTGTGTGTCTGGTTAACAGGGGTTTTGTTGATTTTTTATGATCGATGAAGCAGTTAGTTGATAGATGTCTAAGACTGAACAGTCCCAGGGATTGGGAAATATGACCTTACTTCACATTTGTGCGAATTGGTATATATGATTAGCAGGTGATGTAAAATGATATTTTGTTGTTTTGCTTTTGATTTTTGCATGTGATGAGCTTGTTTCTCAGTGTATGCACAGTTCATAAGTTCATAGGTTCATAGGTTGGTACTAGGCTATCGGCCCTAGGGCCTATACAAGCCTAGCCATAACAATTCCCTGGATATTTCTTCCCACAATATTTACTGCCCTGGACCCCTGTCTCACAGGGTGACTGACGTAATCCCTGGGATGAATTTCCTATCTCCCATCCAATCATCAAGGTTCCTTTTGAAGAGAGCCAAAGAGGCACTCTTCTTGACATGTATGGGCAGTCTATTCCAGAGTCTGGTGAGTCTCTGGGTCATGAACACATCCCTCCAGCATGTTTTGTTCATTGTGATGACAAGGTCTAGATCCCTGGAGCATGTGTCTCTGAGGGATTGGGATTTTTTTAAGTGTAGCATGTCCAACAGCTTTGGGTTTGACATGGCCTTGTATGTTAAGCCGAGATAGCCTCTGAGTAGACGATATGCGACAGAGAATAGGTGAAGTTTCTTTAGATGGTCAACATAGGGCATCTGCTTTAGGCCTGTGATTCTTTTACTGAGGTATTTCTGTGGCCTTTCCAGTTGTAGCAGATGTCTTGAGAGGTACATACCAAAACGGGCGTTGTATTCTATAATGGGTCTAATGAGGAATGAGTACAGTGGGACAATGACCTCCTTTTTTCTGGATGAAAAGCCCTTATGATGAGGTGTGCCACATAGAAGGATTTCCTGACTGTTGTGGCGATGTGGTTTCGAAGGTGAGACCACTGTCCACCTGTGTCCCTAAGTCTCTTATCACACTTTTGGTGTTTAGTGTACTGCCATCTATGTGGTAATTCATGGGTACATGTTTTTTCCCCAAAGGGGATAACTATACATTTCTTGACATTGAGCTTGAGCCCATGGCTCTGGCACCAAGCATCTGTTTCTGTAAGGCCCTTTTGTAGAATATCCACATCATTTGGGGATTCAATAATGGCTCCCAGTTTGCAGTCATCTGCGAACTTTGTTAGCCAGAGTCCCTTAGTGATGATCTCTACTTCAGAGAAGTAGATGCCAAACAAGAGCGGTCCCAGGACTGAACCCTGAGGGACTCCACTTGTCACTTGATTGGAGCTGGATTTGGAGTTGGCTACTTTTACAGTGTGGGGTCTGTCAGTAAGCCAGTTGGCAACCCGTCGAGTGACATAGGGATTAATGCCCAGCTTAGTAAGTTTATCTATGATTCCAGAGTGGGGGATGGTGTCAAAGGCCTTGGCAAGGTCCAGATAGGCTGTGTGGATCACCTTACCCTTGTCCATGGCTCTGGTGACTGATTTGAAGAAGTCAATCAGGTTCAGGAGAGAAGATCAGCTCTTCACAAACCCAAACTGCATAGGGTCCAGTATTTGAAGATTGAAAATGTCTTTGTTTATAAGCTCCATGATAATACGTTCCATGGCCTTGCAGATCAGGCTCGTCAGACTGATGGGGTGGTAGTTACTGGGATCCAAGATAGATCCCTCCTTGTGGAGTGGGATAACTGTAGCTGTGTGCCACTCAGTGGGCACAAAGCCTGAGGTGAGGCTATGATTAAACATGACACCTAGGTGAGGTGCCAGTTCATTTTGTAGTTCATGTAGTACACAGCCTGGGATGTCATCTGGTCCCATGGATGCTGTATTCTTAGCTTTGGAGAGTGTGTTTTTACCTGTGTGGCCATTATTACCAGAATTTGGCAATCTTTCAGTATTGAGGTGGGCCCTTTAGGGGGTGAGAGGGGGGTGAAGTTTGCACTGAATCGATCTGTCAGGATATTGGCAATATCCTTGGGATCAGTATATTTAATGCCATTCTGTTGTAGCTCAGAGCAGATCTGAGCATTGCCATTTAGATTCCTGACATAGCTATAGAATGTCTTGTGGTTGTCTTTGGAATCTTTGGCAATTTTATTTTTGTAACTAGTTTTGGAGGATTTTATGAGGGATCTCAGCTTCTTACTGAGGCTGGTAAGGGAGTTTTTTGCATTCTGGGATTTTCCCTCTTTTCTGCAACAGTTTCTTCTTTTTGTTGTAAAGTTTATTTATGGCAAGGGACCACCAGATTAGATTCCTTTTTCTGGAGGAGAGCATCTTGGTTCTATTGGGGAAGGCATGATTCATGCACAAGTGGAAATGTTCATACAGTGCCTTAGTGTAGGATTCAGCAGTCAAACTTTCAGTTCCCGTCAGCATGGGTGTCATGAAGTTTGTCACTTCTGACTTGATTAGCATAAAGTTGGCTTTGGAGAAGTTTTTTACAGAGGTTTCCTTACTGGGTGGTGGGGGTGGGTTGTGGATGTCAAGGGTGATTAGCTTATGCTCAGACCTGACCAACGAGGGGGTGATCATAGGTGTGGAGCATTGATTTCCCATGTTGGTAATGACCAGGTCTAGGATATTGGAACCCCTGGTGGGACTAAGGATTAGTTGATCCAGGGCATTGGAATTTATGAATTCCAAGAACCGTTGGGCAAAGGTGTTGGTACATGAGTAGTTTTCCCAGTTAATGGCAGAGAAGTTGAAATCACCCAGTATTAGGGTGTTTGGTTGTATCTTAATATTTTTCAGTATGTTTAGAAAGGTGTAGTGAGAATCTTGGGGCATGATGGGGGATCTGTAGCAAGCTACAATTTGGATTGCAGTCTTACCTAGAGTTAGTTGCACCTGGAGAATTTCGGACGCATTGTGTTGGGCAACTAGCCTGGTGTTGTGAATATCCTTGGTGAATATGGACACTCCTCCACCTTTAGTGCTTTTGTCCTGGTTTGGTGGCCGAAAAGTGTGGTAAGCATTGCAGCCTGGTATTGCAGGGGTGCTCTCTAGAGCCTTGAATCAGGTCTCAGTTACTGCACAGATATCGATGTCCTCCATTTTTAGGAGTGCCTCGAGAGAGTGCATTTTGAGGTTTAGACTTCTAGCACTGAGTAGCATTACCTTCAGATTTTGCATGCTTATACCTGTTACAGTGGTGGTTGTGTCCTTTGAACTTTGCCTAAAAAAGGCACTATAGGGGTGGCAAGAGCCTTAGCCAGTAACCTGAATCCCAGGGTCGACAGGTTCAGACCATCTCTGGCAAAGCATCGTGGTCTGTCGATCATGTCGTCTCAGGCAGACAGATACTGGACCCCTTCTGAATGACACCAGAAGCTTAGCCAATTGATGAAGTCAATCATTTTGTCCTTATACTGTGGTATCATTCTGGGCGAAGGCAGGATGCTACTCGGGGCTAGGGTCATACCTGCCTGGGCCACATGATCTGAGAGCTCTTCCATGTCTCTTTTCATGTAGTCCAGGGAGATACGTCTCAGGTCATTCACACCAACATGGACAATGACAGAGTCATATTTGTACTTGTTGTGGAGTGACTTGAGTGCATGCGTTATGTGGCGGATCCTGGCACCCGACACGCAGCTGACTGTATATTTCTCCTTGTTCAGCCTGGTGAGTAGAACATCAGTGTGCCTGACTATAGTGTCACCTTTGACTAAAGTGTTGGGTACATTGTCTTGCCTTAGGGGCTATTGTTGGTTGGCATACTGGTGTTGTGAGCTACGTGACACTTTGGTTATGATTGGTTTTTGTTTGCATTTCAGCTTTGGAGGTCTTTGTTGCTTGGGCAGGTTACTGTTAAGGGCCTCCACATATGTGGGTTTAGTGTTGCTATGTGTGGGTGTTGGTGGTGTGGGTTTAGAAGGGCTATGTGTTGCTTGAGGTGTAGTGTGGGTGTTAACCTTCTCCTCTTGACTGTCTAGCACAATCTTGGGTGGCGAGAGCTTTGTTTCCAGTTTGGCTATGTAAGTTGCTTCTCAACACGTGCATTTTCAACATCATGACACCAATATTTAGCATGTTCCTTGATGTTGGGTGCATTCAGTGTTTCCTAGTACACCGATATACAAATGTGTGTGTGTATATATATATATATATATATATATATATATATATATATATATATATATATATCAGTGGGGGATATCCCATCAAACACGAGTAAGCCCCCTGGAAAAAAAAAATGAAAGTCATGTCCATTGAAGTGGCTTTAATGATTATAATCAAGAATCCTGTATTACATAATACTATATAAACAAAAGGAAAATAACTCAGATATGACATACTTCATAATGTATATCTTGCAAGTAAACAATTTGAAGTATGCATAATCAAATTAGTCACAGAAATGCCTTGTCTATCAAAGGATACACTCCAAAAACCTAAAACAATTCTTCACTACAAGTCTTTGAAAGAACTACTAAACCCAATAGAAAAATAAGACCAACAAAGTCATTAAAAATTGACAAACAAAAGTAAACACAAGTATTACACTCTGTAACATCAGTTTTAATTATGGCATAAAATACTGCAACTGAAAGATCAAAAGTGTGTCTTGTTGATATTGCTTGTACATCAAAGCTGAGTTGTTTCCGTCACTTGGCTTTGTTTTTTTGCTCAAAAGAAGTGCGAAGAGGAAAGGTTTCCATCGTGTTTGTCAGAAGCTGGGGTTTGAAAGTATGCTCTTATATGGAGGTGCAGCAGCCAGAAGACATTGAGATGTACAGTGATTTTTTTTTTACACGTTGCTGCATTTGTGACTTAGTATGCTGTGTGATGTTTTGGCATAAATTAATTGAATGTTGGCTAAGTGAGATGTCAATAATCATATTAAATCATAGAGCTGCTCATCTAACATTTGAAAATCACAACAATCCATCCATTCATTCCACAATCATAGCTAAAGGTTCATTTACTTTGCAAGTGCCATCCAAGAAGTTTGGAAGAGGAAGAAAGTAACATGTATTCTAATAACATCCCACTCATTTTTATTTAGTTTCAAAAACAATTATACTGAATTGGTACTAAAGTAAATAGGTAAAGTTACCCATAGCTAATTTTCTGTGTTGGATCTATGTCAGATTGTGCAGGTAAGAATAATTTACTTGTTAATTATTACTCAAAGATTCACTCTCCTGGTCCCAAATGAACATTTCCTTTTTTCATATGTAGGGTATGAATGATTTGGATTGTCTTTTTTTGTTTGTTTTGCATTTAAATGTGTATGGCTAGGATTGGTATATACTGATTTAGAGCTTGAAATGACAAAATAATTATTCTTAAAATTTAAATGATAAAGTTAGCCTCATGATATACAATTTATGGTTGTTGAGCCAGTATTCCTATAAGAAAGTCATTACTGCTGAAGGCTGGCCTTCTAAAAGTTTTAGCTGTTCTTGTGCCTATTGTGAAATAATTTTGAATGTATATCTCATCAGTTAACTTTTGCCTGCCTATAAGTTTTATAGTTTGAAGTGTATGTATGATATAGTAGACGCCTTATGCAGGGCTAGCTACACTGTAGTGAAAACATTGGCTCTCGATGATTGTCACTGTTGATGTAACACCTCTACCCCATCTGCAAGAATCGGAATAAGAGGTTATAGATGGATGGATGGATGGATGGATGGATGGATGGATGGATGGATGGATGGATGGATGGATATGGCATTAGAAGTAAAGAAATGATGTTAAAACAATGACTCTGTTAATTGCAAGACTTTTTTTTCTGTTAAATTATAAAACAAATGCAAAGGCCTTAAACCAACTGCAAACATGAAGCAAAAAGCATTTCTGCCAATTCTTAGCAAACAGTGACTTCAAAGTAACCAAGCAGAAAACTGAACATCTAAGAATCAAAGATATGAACTTCTTAATATTTCTTCAGCATTGCTTAAAAAAGGGAAATATTGCAAATAGTTACATTTTATCACATAGCAGAAGGAGCTAATAAAATGTACAATGATAAAGCTGTCAGTGTATGACAGATATTATTTATCTATGGTAAAACAAAAAGAGAAAACTGTACTGTGAACCTACAATATTTGTTCTGTGTAAGACATTCATTTAAAAAAATCATGAGCTGCATGAAACTATTGATGCTTATATAATGAAACAAATATGTAAAGGTAAAGGCTATGAGTCGGAGGATCTGCATAGCTTGCTGATAAGAGACAGAAATATTAGTGGCATGCAGAGTAATTAAATAAGAATCAAACTTTTCATGTAAAAAAGATATATGGATTGAAAAAAGTAATGGGTACATGCAAAGCAAGTTAACTGGCAAGAATGCAGTTGAAAGGGTTACATGAAGTGCTGGAAGTATGCACTAGGAAAAAAAAAGTGTCATGAATGAATGTGGTGAACAAAAAAAAAAGAGCTCTATGTATAAAGCATTTGAAGCAGACCAAGCAAAAATAGAAAGTGACAAGTCAGACTAACACCCATACAGTGACGATACATTAAAAATAGAAGGAAAAGATGTCATCAGAAATATACCCTCTCTCTGAGAAATGTGGAAGGAGTGATGAAGGTAGCATTGCCCTGTTTATAAGGGTAAATACAGAATCTATGCTAATGTTGGCAGTTTTGCTAATGTGTACATACATCTGGAAAATTACTCTTAGAAGACATAAAAGTTTGCAAGTGGCACATGAAGATACTTAGGTAACTTTTTGTGAAAACTGTGCAAGGTCAAAATCTGCAGACTGTTGATGTGTGTAAGACATAGAAAGAATTCTCCTCAAAGGCTGGAAGAAAAACACATACATGTTTCAGAAGTAGAAACAACTGATCAGAAAAGATGATCTTTAGTAGAAAGAGCATTTGGCTTAATTTGAGCACTATTTTAAATGCAAGTTCTTTTAAGACTGTGGGAATATGCAGTTTAATGTTTACATTCTTACATTCAGGGCATAGATTCATGCATTAAGGCCAAAAGGCATATGAGTGCATAAACAAATACAAATCATATAAAGAGTTGTTTTAAGTAGCAGCAGTCCATTAAGCTAACAACTCGGGTGGACTAGCACATGAAGTGTCAGAGGGGGTAAAATAGTTCATAGCTTTTAAACAACGTGCAGAATTGTGATGCCAGTGAAATGTTTAGCAGTGAAGGGATTTGTCAGAAATGTATGAGTAGTACAAAGGATAGTGATATGCATAGGATCAGAAAATGTGAAACATGCACTCATGAGGACTATGTTGTGTATGTTTTAAATGAAATTAACTTAATTATAGCAGCAAAACTGTACACTGGCCTGAAACAATGTGAGAACAGACCAAACCATGATGAACAAATTCAGTGCCTTGTTTTCAGTGTTGGTTATGTGGCAGAGCAGTACCACATTAAACTGAAATCCAGTATTCCTCTTGTACTTTATGCTGAACTAGATCACAGTCAAATGGGGCCCTAGGCAGGGTAGAGGACTGGGCTCCCCATACAAAGCCCTTCTCCCACAACCATTCTAGTGTCCCATTACTTGGCTATTCCTACTCAGTTGCCATAAACACTGTTCAAATCATTCAATGTACATGCTGTTTTCTGCTTTACTTCTATAGTACAAACACTGATAGACATTTGGTAAACAAAGCATTACAGTCTCACAATGAACACAAGCTTAGCATTAAAACTTTTTTGCCCTTGAAACATTCATCAAAGCAGCATTGAAACCCACATTCAAAGAAAATGCATCTGGCCAGTGGTGGATAAAGTTTACCTTTGGGCTGTTTTCAAATCATAGGTCCCTTGCACACATTTTTAGGACCATGCATGCATGTATGTGTTCTTTGATTCACCTTCCTGATTGTATTAAATTATATTCCTTGTATAATACAGCACAACTTGCTTGAGCATTTTAAATTTGTAGATTTGAACATTTTTCCAGTAAGCATTGAAAAAAAATGTATGAACCCATAATGTCAAAACTGCCCATTTCAGGATATTTCAACCATAAAGCTCTACTCAAACTTGAATCATTACAATCTGCCAATATCAGTCAAAATACACAATCTCTGCAGAAGTAAAGTCATCTGAATAATTCCACATTAAAGAGATCTGTAACTAATGAAGAGTTTGCTGCTAGCAAACAACTTTATATTTCAGTGCTTTATCTACAAATTCAATGCCTACTGCCCTTGGAGAATAAATTGCCTATGTTGCATTAAAAATGTTAGGCTGGTAATATTGCAATAGGGAATGGATGGGAAACTGACAACATGTTCATAGTTACTAGGCAACTTATCCAAAGGAAGACATACCCAGCACTACAGCACCTCACCCCCCCTTAAAGTACTACACAGTATCAGCAATCTATCTACATTCTGTGGGAGTAGAACTCACAGCCTTCAGCATCAAAAGTAGGTATGCCACAGCCATGCTACTAACAATACTTTTAAAAGCATTTGATGAACAAAACAGTTGCATATTGTAAACAGACTTAGTATGAGCAGCAATAAACTTCTCTTCCCTTGAAGCTCACAATTCCTTGAAAATGCACTTGACACTCAATTCCTTGAAAATCCACTTGAAACTCGATTCCTTCTGAATGCAGTTGACAGGCAATTCCATAAAAAAATGCACTTGATGCTCAACTCCTTAAAAATGCACCTGAAACTTAGCTTCTTGAAAATGCACCTCAATCTCAATTAATTGAAACTCAATTTTTTTTAACAGCATGGTGGTTGGGGTAGATGATTCAAACTCTTGTTTGCTGTAACTAATGTACTGGGTTTGAGCCTGAGCTATGCCTAAGTGAGTTATTTCACACACACACACACACACACACACACACACACACACACACACACACACACACACACATACACTTGCAAGAAACTGTCCACCAGCAACACAAGGACAAAATGTCTTCTTGTATTTAAATTTCACGTGCACAGAAACGAAGAAAGGTCTATGCAATGATGCATGCACAGATGCAACAGGTGTGTATGACCGGACACGGAAGGCATTCTTAAAGAAAAATGCCCTTAAAAACAAAAACACATAATTGTTCTTTTAATTAAAAAGTAAATGTGACAGTACCTTGGCAAGTTGACCCACTCCCATCCATTGGGCCTAGGTGACTGCCATGGTTGCCTAGTGCTGGATCCGGCTTTGACTTCATGCCCTAAGATATGGGCCATTGGCCATAAAACAAAAGAGTGAGCAGGTGCTGAGACCCCTTAAAGAATTAAGGATAATTATAAGACAAACTGAGCCAACAGACAGAGATAGCAATATGATTAGAGTAGTGAAAATGAATGAGATCCACATTGGTACTGACAGCAAGACAGGAATAATGCTATTAAGAGGAACACTATCCCCTTTAGTCTGTTGAGGAATGAAGTGATAGTGATGATAATTACAGCCAAGTACTTTTCAGTGCTGGATCCCATACATGGGCTTTAGCAAGTGAAATTTAGTGAAGAAACTCAAATCTAACTGCATTTAACATTCCCCAGATAATATATTGCAGTGGCCGTTTGGGATCTCTTCAGAACCAAAGTACATCCAAATTGCCAGTTTGAGTACTGTGAACATTTTAAACTGGATTGTGGATATCAAAGATGACACATTGGTATAGATGAAACACAGTCAGTGCATTGTCTTTTATTGACAAGGTTATCGGAAAGCCTATGCAATACATATCTGAAGCTGAATCCAAAGAAGTGCTAAACAGATGAGATGTCTATGGATACTTAAAGACAGTGGTACAGATGGGATATCCTGGAGGTACATATTGTTTTAGGAAAGCAGATGAACATTGTTAGTGCTCTGAGCCAAGTGTACTTTAAAGAGGTCAATGAAGGCTTGCTGAATATTATTCTTGAAATGATGACTGCAGCCTAATACATGCCAATGTCAAAAGAGAAAGCAGACAGTCTTCAGTAAACAGACTGAGTTTGATCCTGAAATGCAACAGTTAAGAATAACATTCATAATCGACTGTCCTGAATGAAAAAAAAAAAGAAAGAAAAAAAAGTCTATGCAGTGATGTGGGCTTACCGACAGTGATGACATGAGCTATATTGTTTTATGGTTGTTTGAAAGAAGCAAAGCAGTTGTCTCTCCAGTTGTCAGAAAAGAGATAATGGGCGAGATTCAGGAATTAGTTTTCAATGTTATAAAGTGCAAGATGTGAGAAAGAGATGTCATATATTCACTTAGAAGTCCACTCAAATTGAAGAAATTTTAGGTTCTCTTCCATCTGTAATATGCTGTGAAAGATGGTGCCTCAACAAGAAATAGTTCCACATGAGATACCAGGTTTTCCTGAATTTAATATTTTGGTAGATATACTCCAGCAACAAAACATGCAATGTCTACAATGCACCGACTGCTACTTAAAATACGTTGAGGTATCCATGCTGAGTGTGAATAAGTGTGTGTATGATTGTGAATAGTGTTACAAAAGAAATGTTTTCCCCCTTTTTTGTTTTTCTCTGTCTTCTCACCAGCCTCATCATTAAATAATATATTTCCTCTTTTTTTCTCTTCACTTTTCAGTCACTATGATAATATAACTTTTTTTTCCACACCACATTTCCTTTTTATATTTTACCTTCTCTTACCTTTTACATCTAATACCTAATTGTCTCAATATCCCTTTACTTTTCTTTTCCTATTTACTGTTGTACTATTACCTCCCTCATCCTTCTCTCAAACCTTTACAATTCAACTATTTCTATCTACACTATCAATTTCAAAGTTCTCTGAACACATTTTGATAAATTTTATGATAATTCTAGCACTTTGTGCCTAGTATATGTATTATATGTATATAACAACTCAGTCAATTGTTGACACGTATATGTATAAGACAACTCTGCTAATTTTATTAAATTGCTTTGTTAAAATTGTTTAATTCCTTGAACTATGTACATACTTGTTAAAACTGATTAGTTCCTTTAACTATGTATATCTTTAAGTAGTGGAGCTTTACTCCCCGGGCCTCCACCAAAAAAGGGTTCCTGACCCAGTGGACTTTCCATGTCAACAGATGTCAATAAATTAATAAATAAATAAATAAATACATAATCTCCATTTTGTGTGCTGTGTAACTCTGAGAAGTCAATTAAGAAGACATTGTTCTAGAACCGAATATGGATAAATGCTCCACCCCAGTTATCCCCCCCACCTCAAAAAAATATCATGAGATTTGTTACAATAAAGTGGATCACTAATTTGTTACAATTTGCATAGACAATGTGACTTCCAGTCATCAGACATTCCAACTGGTGGATACGCAAGTCACTGATTCATTAAGATGAACCATTTTTCTGTGACGTAACCTCTGAACCAGATAAATGTAGAGACGGTTTGGGCATGCAGATGACAGTGATCTTAGTGTCATAACATGGTGACCAAGTAACCTAGTTGGTGCATCTCTACTTATTTTTCCTGCTCTTGAAATTTAATTTTGTGCTTGTTTTAGACACAGTAAAGAATTAAAATAGAATTGTTTTAATCATTTGATATTAGACTTTCAATGACTAATATAATTTCTAAAAAAAATGAGTGGGACAATTCCATTATGATAATCATTTTGAAATAGTAGTTTTTATAAAAACACACAGATACAATTCTGCAGCACACAGATTTCGCTATATTTGAGCATGTGTGTGTGTGTGTGTGTGTGTGTGTGTGTGTGTGTGTGTGTGTGTGTGTGTGTGCGTGCGTAATTTGACCGTAATCATCATACTGTGGGAAAGGGTTGTAGCTGTAATGAAAATATTCTTAAGAGAAAATAAGTGTCTGGTGGGAGTAACACCAGCATAGTATACTGGAGGTCCTGGGTTTGAGTTCCAAATGAGAGTTTATATTTTCTTTTTATTTTTATGATTCTAACACTGTCTTAGCAGAAGGCTTTCTCCTTGTTTGTCTTTGTGCACTTGTCTGTTTATAATTTAACCTTAATTGCCATACTGGGGAGTTCCTAGCCAAAAGGAAAATGCTGTAAAGATAAAACTCAGCACCTTACTGTTCTGAGGTCCTTTTACATTCAGCAGCTGTGGTGCCAGCATTGTAAACTGGAAGTCATGGGTCTAAGTCCCAAGTGAGAGCTAATAGTTTCCTTTCACTTCCACAGTTCTAACACTGTCTAAGCAGAAGGCCTTCTCTTTATTTGTATTTGTGCGTGTTTGCAATTTGACGTTAATCACCACAGTGGGAGGAGGTGGTGGAGGGAAGTGGGTTCCTAGGTGAAAGGAAAATGGTAAAACTCAATATATAACCATCTATACATAACCATCTATACATAACCATCTATACATAACCATTTATTGGGTCAGTGCCTGTTACAGAGGTAGATATAGGTCTAGTGTTTGAGTCCCAAGTAAGAGTTAATATTTTCCTTTCACTTCCGTGATTCTAACAGTGCATAACAGGAGAGCTTTCTAAGTATGTGAGTGTGTGTCTGTGTGTGAATGTAGGAGTGTATGTTTGTGTGCGCGCATGCATGTATGTGTGAGTGTGCTTATAATCTGACCTTAATCACCACACTGGGACTTTCTTAGCTAGAAGGAAAAACTTAGTATTTAACTGTTCAGAGGCCCTTTTTAGTCAAGCAGCAGTAATGCCAGCTTAGTATGATGGAAGTCTCGGGACTGAGTCCCAAATGAGAGCCAATATTTTTTTTTATTTCTATTGCTTCTGCAATGAATTTAGCTCAGGTGGCAGGTGACTTATGTATCTATCCAATAATTCTATGGTGAAGTTCTAAAATAATATTACCTTGTTGAAACATGCAGGGCTGACAGATGTTGCTGTGATTAGGATTTGCCCTTAATCAAAGGTACAGTGAAATCAGATCAAAATATATTAAGTCTGGGAATACTGGAGGTAAAGTCTCCTTTGAGGCATTGTGGGTGGCTTTCCCCTACCAAAGAGCATATGATTTCAAAAAATGAGTGAAATGAGTGTCTTTACTTGTAGTTGATTAAATTTTCAGTGGTATTAAGTTTTGATGGACTGCCTTGACATTAGGATAAAATATGACTAAAGCAAAAATCATGATACTGTTAGTACTAAGTGGACACCAACTTGGCTAACCCTGAACTATGAATATATTTTAAAGTTGAACATTAATCCTAAAGCAATGCCCTTTTTGGGTAAAGATATTCTGAAGGTATATGGGATTGTGGAACACATTAAAACTGAAATATTATCTTTACAGAGTCTATTTCAATCATTGGATTTACTTCAGCATATGATGGTCTTTCAGCCCTTTCACAGGAACCCAAATGTAAAGCTGAACAACCAATTAATTGATCTAAAGAAGTTTCCATTAATTGTTAATTTAACTATGATCGATATATATAAACATCTGGATCGATCGCCCAACCAAATAAGACAAGAATTTAATTTACCTAAAATTACCTGATTATTCTTAGACAGATTAGAGAATTTACTATAAGTTACCTCCAAAACTTTAAACTGGATGAAGAGACTATAAATAAATGCTCTGAGTTGTGGCAAGCTCTCCAACAGGATACTAAATGTATAACAGCAACGAATAAATTAATTAAAGAACTTAAATTTCAAGGTAAAGTTTTGTTATCAAATTATTGGGAAGAGAAAATATTATTGACAGATAAAAGTAATATGTTAAAGGCAATTGAATTGACTATTAAATCTACTTCTCTTCAAAAACTGTTATATACTCAGCTGATGATTTGGAATAATGCATATTATACACACCTTGCCCTGCATAAATTTAATTCTAAAAACTCTGCAACATGTCCATACTGCAAAACTAAACCGGCTAATCTTCTTCATATGTTCTGGAGCTGTAAGTGTGTATACAAACTGTGGAATTCCCTTAAAATTCAACTTCAGAAAGTGGGCTACCAAAGTACAACACTGTCTTGGAAATTTATGATTTTGCATATTCCCCCGAAGGAACTTACCAGATCACAGAGTATAGTTCATATTAATATTTTCTTACTAATGAAGCTTTATATAGCTTCAAATTGGTTAGACCCAACTAAAACATCATGGCAAAACTTCAGAGTGTTGGTGACAAAACATATACTAGCTCATAAACTATTTTTTAAATTCACATAGTAAGGGTATCAATAATCCAAAAATTTGGGAACAGATATTTAATATTATATTAGCATAAAACTTTTGAATTGAAGGTAGTAATAATCATTGCTATATTTGGAGAGAAATGTCTAATCAAACTGTTCAATATTGGAAACTTACTAATTATTCCTATGTTTTTCTTATATTTCTAATGTCTTATATGGAAGCATTCTTGTAAATATTGTATATTGTTTGGTGTGATGGTTACAGTGTTAGTTAGTAGTTTGTATTTTATAATTTTGTATGAAAAGTATATAACAATAAAGATTTATTATGGAAAAAAAATCATGATACTTCTTGTAACCTTGCAGAACTCAGACTGTGAAAAGTCATAATTAAAGAGACAAACATTTATGAAAATAGTCTCACAGAAATGGAGACATCCTGTGCTAAAACCTTTTTTTTTTGTAGTGGTATTGAGACCCTTGCACTCCCTTGTCTAATATAATCAGTTAAAAAGTCATTATACCTTGGAAGGCATGGGTGGCCCAAAACATGATAAATGCTAAATTTGACTTCTCCCTCTTGTGGACTTACTATCTTTTATGTGTTAGTTGAAACCCAAAGAGAGTCACTCATCTTGGAATCAGACAACTTGACAACAAATGAACAGGGCAATATATCAGAGCAGTTTAAAAAAGCTTCAGCAGAAGAAAGTTTATTTTATTTGACTGACTTTCCCTAGTGGTCTCTTATATAGAGGCTCATAATACATGTCAGCAGTCTAGTGTGCACTAACTGGAATTGGAGATGTCAGAACTTAAATAGACTGACAAAACATTACAGGATACCTCAACTCAGAATTTAATGAGAGTGGGGTTATTTAGTATCAGGGAATTATATTGGCAGTTACAATTACAAGCTGATGGACCGCTGGATCTGAATGACAGTATATCTATTTCCTGTATTTTAAATGATAGAAGGAATCATTTTAATGACTGGTTTAGAATCTAGTCATGCTAAGGGGAATGTAGGTTATAAAATGGTTTTGTTATCATTGATTTATAGTCTGATGAAGTTTAAAGTGTATAAATAGATAAAAACACAGTGATTATGTAATAAATTAGTTAATTATATATGCATGCTGGTTTGTCTCAGCACACGGTCATTTTGCCATTAGTTTGTTGTTTATTAGCTTTATTTTCTCTTGATGTTGGCCAGTGTTCTCCTTGTTTCTTGAATTTTTTTTATTACCTTAGAATGTCCATTTGTGCCCAAAATTAACTGAGGATCTGTCTGTTCAAGCAAGGAAAGTGGATGATGTTGAGAACAGGATACAGAAAAGTATTGTGCAGGAGTGCCTGGAAGCATCCATGATAAACAGCTGAGGTCATTTTTTTGAGCATTTGTTTGCTAAAGGGATCCAGGTGCCTGCCTTTTAAAATACTGAAATTGAGAGAGTACTGGGATCATGCCTCAGTGTAGTACCAAAGGAACTACAATACATGTGCTAACTGCCCTTCAGTCACTATGAGTGGGAGATTGGTTGGTTGGTTCAAAATAGTCACATAAATAAAGATGTAAGATATGATGAATGTTATTTGCAATTTTTAGCTGACTACTAGCAAAGGCTTTATGGTTTGCAACAAGACATGATGTCATTCAAGGAGGAATTGTCTGAGTCCGGTTTCAGAACTGCTCTGTTTTATCCTGCATTCATTATCAAAGAGAAAGGAGGGCTGTAGAGTCATATTGCACAGTGCTCAAGAGACAAACACCTTTTTGTGAAGGGACCAAGGTGCAATTAGCTCATACAGAAGATGACGGCGATGTAGCTACTGGACAGATAGAGAAATGGAACACATAGATCCAAAGGCAGTCCATGTGTGTTACATTAACATGATTCTCATCTCAGAAAAATACAGTCACCCTCATGCTCATTAACTGCACCCAACCAAGATCGAGAACGTGATAAGGAATCTCTAGGAATACATCCAAACTGCAGGGAAGGTGGCAGTGGAGTAGTTTAGACCTAACAGAGAGATCAGGGATAGAAAGCAATATTCCAAAGATGGGAAAAACATGTCTCAAAGAGGGTACAAAAATCTTTGGACTATGCAGCTCTTTGAAGAAGTCAGGTCTAGTAAATGGAAAAAAGTGGTTGGATATTTTCTCTGGATCCTCCAACACCACAGATAAACATTGTTGGAGTGGGAAGCATCTAAGTTGACTCAACAGGAGTGTAGCAGATGTCTAATAGTAAGCTGTTTTTTTCTTTCTAGTCTCAAATCTGCCTTTGTTGTTTCCAACTGAGATAGAGGGGCATTGGTTCACAGAATGAACTTTGCTATTTTTATGAATGTCTTATACTGGATGTTATACCTTAGAGACTAAATAAGAGAATATAATCTGTACTAAATGTGCATGGTTGATAATGAGGGTCTACAATTGTGTATATGCAGTCAGTAATAATAATGCTGTATTGAAAATGGGTGTAATGGGGAGGTATTATTTTTTGAGGAAAAGGGACAATGATATACGTGAATATATGTTACATGATCTAATTAATAATATTTACTTTTCCTCTTCCTTTTACCTAGTGTGGTGACTAATCTGATGTGCTCTATTTTGGGGGAAAAGCATGTACTATTATTGTCCTTTTTTTCTATTTCCTTTATTGCTGATGAGGGCAGGAAATTTGCCTATTTAAAAATGCATCAAAATAGTTTGTTTTTAATACCTTTTCTATTTTTACAAACTAGGTTCTATTAATATTTTTCTAATCTGCTGGACTCTGCCAAGGAGAAAGTAAGCACTTAAGTATTTAGCAAAGCATTTCATGTTTATATTTATTTTGACTATTAAGTTGATAGAAGCTGAATCTAACTTGGGACTGAGAAGTGTGGCTAACCACTATCTAAATCTTTGCATGTTTGCACTGTTTCACTTATACTCTTGTTGTGTGTGTTCAAGAATGGCTGATCTATGTAGAATGACCACTTAAGGGACCATTTGGAATCCAGAGGACAACTGTTGTGTATCAAAAAGGCAAGATGTAACTCTCACCAAATGAAAAAGGAGCAGTTTAACAGTATGATATACTTTGATTATGGTCTTTTCCTATCCTTTGCTATAAGGCCCAGGACCAGAGAGGTGGTATATTATATATTTATTTAGGTTCATCACATCT
The DNA here is from genome assembly GCF_019279795.1 of Protopterus annectens. NCBI lineage: Eukaryota > Metazoa > Chordata > Ceratodontiformes > Protopteridae > Protopterus > Protopterus annectens. The sequence goes on along the minus strand of NC_056734.1, from coordinate 35,362,439 downwards.
AGTAACAGATGCAGGAGCTCCTCATATGGGCATAATTGTGGACTTAGCACTGAAGGAAATTGTACTGTTTCCAGCACAGGTGGATCTCTGGAGACTTGTTCCACTGGGGAGGGGGTTACCCCTGCAATCTAACACAAGCAGGTGGAATGACAATGCCTTAGAGTAGGCATTTACAAGTGGACACAGTGTAAAAATGCTGTCATGAAATATAGGAGGGAGCTCACATCCTACCTGTATGTCTAGGATTTTACATAAGGTAAAGAAGGAAGGTGCATAAGTTGCCTGCTTGAAGAAAACAAAACTAAAATTCATGGATTGAAGAAAATATATGTCTAACAAATATCCAATACTGGTGGCTGACCATAAACATAGATGAGGTAAATGAGGGGTCATCCTCCTTTTTCATAATTCACTGGATGTGATAACTGTTCATCTCAAAACCAGTGGTAAAGGCACAAGGTTAATTTGGGAACAGACAATTAATAACGGGGATTTGGGTTTTAGGTAATGTTCATGCACTATACTCAGACGAACAGAGTTTCTTGAAAGATTTTTAAAGCTCACAGCAAGACTCAACCACTTCAGCCAAGATCAGTGTGTTAGCAGTGGGAATTTAACGGGATGATTGACAAACAGGTAAACAGATTGTTCCAAGACATAAGAGTGTCACAGGCAGTGTTGGAGGGTTATAAAATCTTAGATGTCAGTGGAAGATTGAGCTGATATTTGAAGAGAAGTAAATCCAGGGACCATCACCATGACCTTGTCAATGGGCCTTATCCAGCAAGTTATTAGAGCAGATCTTATATTTTCACACAAAGTACACACGACATGTTTGGATCAATGGATTTCAGCCTGTGTACTTTGTGTGAAGGTTGGTTTTCATTTGTGTTTGGCTTTCCTAGATCTTATATTTTCTCAAGACAATATTGATTTGAAGAGCATTTTCTTACTATCCTTAAAATTAGTGTTTCAAATCAAGCATCACTATTTTTAATTATAAAACTGGATGCCTGTATATCAAAAAACAGGAACTGGAGGTGGATACATTACCATTTCTTATCAAAGGGAGATAAGGAGACATTAAGAAACATCATCTCTGATGAAGAGTACAGAAATACTCACTTTAATACAACCTTTGAGGTTGTGGGAGAGTTGTGAAGTAACAATACAATGAGATATTATGGACACTGAAAGAATAAAAAGAAGAGATAGGAAGGAAACCTTCAGTCAAACAACTTGAGAATTATGGTTGATACAGGAATGGCTATTAGAAGGGGGTGACTCAAGAAAGCTTTGAGACAAAGAAGCAGCACTTTTATCAGTTTGATTGATCTAAATCAAGCAGAGGTGGAGAGTCTTCATAAAGGCCATTTCTGATGGTTGAAGAGAGAAGGTGAACCAAGATGTATTGCATGTTTTTAACACTATCAAATAAACCTTTGCTATCAGAGGCTGAAACAGAAAAATGAGATATGACAACTAATGATGATTAACTCAGAGCGGCTTTTCTTGGTTATTATAATTCCTTGATAAAGGGCAGACTCTGGAAAACTTGGATTAGAATGGGATTGTACCACTGTATGGGACAGAGTGTTTAACTGTTCAGACAGTGAGACTTTGAACTCACCCTTTGCCCCCGCTGAAATATTCAGGGCTATCACTCAGCTTAATCTTTATAAAGCTCAAGAGATTGATGGCTTTCCAGTAAAATTTTAGAAATGGGAAGGGGGACAATTAAGTGCAATATTAGTGAGGATATTTAACTCTGAGGAGTCAGTGCAGGTCAGGAGAACAAACTACTATAAAGTGGTTGTAACTGTGACTTTCATCCTTTATGTCTAATTAACCTTGACTCGAAATCTCACACTAAAATACTGGCATACCAGACTAGAACTAGTATTGCAACATTTGATTCAACGGGGACATAAGGGGCTTGTTAAGAGTGAAGAATGGCAGCTGATAATTGGCCAGAACTAACAATATTTTTACATACGTACAAGTAAACCTGTTGCAAAGAGGAATAGTTTTATTTGCTATCAAGTAGAACTTTAACTCAGCTGAGTGGGATTTCCTTTTTCAGGTGGTGCATGGGAGACAGTACAGCCCACAATTTTGGAGCTGGGTGAAAAGACTGTATTCCTTTCCTTCATTTTGTATTCTTGAAAATGGTGGTCTGTCATATATGGGGGTAAATGGAAGGGAGGCTTGTAAAGCATGCCAATTTATCTCTGTCTCTTCATTTTGGTTATGAAATAATCAGCGTATAAAATTAGACTGAATTAGAAACTAAAAGAGCTTCAGAAGGAATTATAATTTCCTTTTTTAAGTTTATTGTTGACTGTGTTTTACTCAGTATTGGCTTGCTGAAAACTCTAGCTGAGGTTCTTGAAGAGTTGTACTGCTTGGAAAGGGTTTCGGGGCTGGAATTTTATACCAGCTATTGTTCCAGCTAGCATTACATCTCTTGAATACTACTGCAAGAGATTACTTGTTTTATACACATGGTTATGTGTTAGCAAGTACAGTGAAGTGAATTACTCATTTGACAACATCTCTATTCAAGCTGTCAAGAATGCCACCTCTAAAGGAAAGAAAGCTAATACAGAATTTAATGAGATGATTGAAGCTAGCCTTCTGTGTTTAGAGGACAAGATACATAGGTTCATAGGTTCATAGGTGTGTACTAGGCTAATGGCCCTGGCGCCTTTACAAGCCTAGCCCAAACAAATTGCCCAGGCACCATGCCACCCGATGTTAGTTCACAGTGTCCCTATCCAATAGGGCAACTGGAATGATCCCTGGTGTGAACTTTGTTACCCATCCACTCGTCAATATTTCTCTAGAAGAGGGACAGCGAGGTGCTCTGTTTGATATGAATGGGAAGCTTATTCCAGAGTATGGGCAGTCTTTGGGAGATAAACCTGTCCCTCCAGTATGTACTGTTAATTGTGGTAATGAGGTTGTGATCTCTGGACTGTGAGGTGCAGGGGGATTGGGATTTCTTTAGGTGTAGCATCTTAAGTAGGGCTGGGTTGGACATGGCTTTGTAAGTCAAGCAGAGATCACCTCTAAGTAGACAATAAGAGACTCAGAACAGCTGAAGTTTCTTGAGTCTGTCCATGTAGGACATGTGTTTAAGGCCTAGGATCCTTTTTGTGAGGTACGTTTGTGGCCTATCCAGCTGTTGTAGGTGTCTAGTCAGCTATATGCCAAACAGGGCATTATATTCAACGACTGGTCTAATGAGGGATGAGTAGAGAGGGATGATGACCTCTTTCTTCCTGGATGCAAAACTTTTGCTTATAAGATGTACCACATATAAGGACTTTCTGACCACAGTGGCAATGTGGTGGCTGTCGACCTGGGTGCCAAGATCTCTTATGGGCCCTTCAGTGTTCAGTGGACTCCCATCAATGTGGTAATTCTTGGGAACTGAGTTTTTTCCATAGGGGATGATAACACATTTTTTGGCATTAAGCTTCAGGCCATAATCTTTTTTCCAAAGGTAACCAATTTCCGGACCATAACGTGGGAAATCAGAACAATTTAAGTTATGGTATTATGCCTTACTTTGTATATCATCAGGAATGTTTTTACTCCACTTACCCATCCCAGAGTGAGTGGTATAAAATTATTAACAAAGCAACATTGTGAGAAAGTAGAAGGAGAATTTCCATGTCTGTTGCTTATATCCTTACATTTTGAGGAGGATTAGGTGTTCTATGTCTGTAGAGTTATATTATTTCCTTTCAGGTGAACCCCTTTTTTCTGAGAGTGGATGCTGTCAGTAATAAAGGTAAAATAGATGAGGTTGCCCTTGGGGAAATTTACTAGGTATACCCTTAAGAATGGATACTCCAATTCTGTGATGAGTTTGCTGACATATGTGGCTTGGCGTGGGGAAAGTGTCCCATGGGAATCGCATGGCACCATCCTGAAATTGAAAGATTAGTGAATAAAACAGTGAGGATATGTGGTTGACAAATGGAATATAAGAATGGAGCAAATTTCAGTCCCTACTCCCACCTTTCTTTTCAAGAGCTTAATGAAACTGAGGGCCAGGTTTAACTTGGATAACCAGGAGTGGTTCATCTAAGAAGAGATTTGACAATATGAGCCAGATACATCCTTCAGCCAAAAATAGAAGAGAAGGTCCTTATCTGGGATAAATGGAAGAAGGTCAGAAGTGGCAGGGTGGGTTTGATATACAGAAATATATGGAAAATAAAGAATAAAGCAGACAATTTAAATCATTTAACTATGGGGGGATGTAAATCACAGGAGAGGGTCAGGTTAGACAGTTTAAATGGGATCTGGTCTGGAAGGCCCTGATAAACTTAGGAGGTGGCCTAAATATCAAGACCAGCAGCTGCAAATGCTGTTTAGGTGGTATCCCACATCTAGCAAACAACCAGGAATGGGATTAGTACATAATAGTTAATGCTGGACTTTACAACCAGGATAGGATGTGCAGTACAAATATGTGTTGGGGGAGGATGTCCCAAGACCAAGGTTATCTTGGGCTATCTTAATAAAAAACTGAAAGAAATATTTGAATCTTGGCCTCATTAGGGTGGGAGTCTGGATTATTTATCATCATATCTAAAGGTATGCCTAAATTTTACATACATTAGAGGTATACTGGGTCCTTGCATCTGTGGTCAAATTGTTACATGCAAAATACTGAAAAAGAAGGGGGTACATGGACACTGTGTTATGGAAGCATATAGGTTATATTATGCATTCCCTGAAGCAAGCAAGATTATCCCAGAGATTGCCATCAACATTGTAACACTTCATAGAATGATAAGACTTTAAAATACAAACTTTGTTAGTTATTCTCCAGCTGGCTTTAGATTAGTTGAATACAACAACAGATTATTAACAACAGATTATTTGTTTAACAAACATGGTTACTTATAGTTATAGTTCACCTGAATGTTCTCAAAGTTGGATTATTATAGTTGAAAGATTAATTGCCTGGTTGCTCTTTTATGTAATATATATTTTCTTTGTAAATATTTTAGAAAACCAAATAAAATTCATTTTAGAAAAGAGGTCATTGCACCTTGGGAAAAATAATAATGCCATCTGACTGAAAGCAAGACCATCATCATAAACCCCTATTTTCCCAAATTCTACATGGGGGTTGGGGTGTCATGTCAGTTATTACCATCTCTTTCAATTTGCTGCCAGCCTCCTACCTTCTTCAACAGTCATGCCTGAATGTCTCAAGTCTTCTCTCACACAAACCATCTGTCTCTTTGCTGGATATCCTCATTTTTCTCTTACCATCTTCCAGTCTCTCCCAGATCTTCTTTACCAAATGGTCTTCTACTTTTCTGTACATGTGCCAAGCTACTGTAATCTGTTCTACTTAATGATTTCTGCAACTGGAGCTAGTTTGTCATCAGCTCTGATGTCATCATTTCTTTACCAGTCTCACAGTGTGCATCATACTACCCATCTCAGTCACATCTCCATGACATCTAGCTTCCTCAACTTCATTGCCTTCAGTGCCCAGGTTTTTGTACCATACAGAAGTACTGGCCACCCCACTGTTTTGTGAATCTTATGTTTCAGCTTATTTGGAATTCATGTGTCATATACTACCTCGGACACTATGTCATTTTGCTGAAGTCCCTCTGATCCTAGTTTTGACTTCCTCATTCAGACTACCCTTCTCCTCAACATCAACACTTTGATACTTGAAGCTATTAAACAGCTCCACTATTTCCATTTTATTTCAAGTTTCAGCTTCCTTTTATATCCCTCATTTGTTTCCATGAAAACTGTCTGTAGTTAGTTTCATCTCACATGCCTTCAGCTTTGCATTCCCTATCATTTGCTGAAGTCCTTGTTTACAGTCTGCTTGTAATGTCACACTGCCTGCATACAGCAGCTATTTTGATTTGTCCCCTTTGTCCTGTTTGCTAATGCATTTTTTACCAGTATGAACAGCAGTGGATTCAGAGCTGGACACTAATGTGCACCCACTCCTACTGGGAGCCCCTCTAAGTCCAAACACTGTTCATACTTGTGCCAGAGGCCATGTAAATAGCCTGCACATATCAATGTTTATGGAAATTTGAACCATCTCAGGACTGCTCAAGTCAGCTTTCATGGGACCTTGCCACATGCTTACTCCAAGTCTGGAAAGCCCCAGTTTGATGCTTCATCTCACTTCTCCTCCATTATCTGTCTCACTGCAAACACCGGGTGTGTTGTGACACATCTTGATATGACATTAATCTGCTCATCTCCCATCTTACTTTCTACTACTACTCATATTTGTTTATCAGTCACACTCTCCAGAACATTCATGCAGTGTGGCAGGAGTTTGATATCTCTATACCACCCACAATTGTGAATATTTCCTTTGTTCTTATACACTGGCACTAGAATGCTGTTATTCAGTCATCTGGGATATGCTTCTCTCTCCACAGTGCTATGCATACTTTCAGGAGCCATTTCTTCCCTAACTCGCCCAACATCTTGATCATGTTTACCGTGACCTCATCTGAGCCTAGTGGTTTCCTGACTTCAGGGGAGGACTTGTCTTCCTCCTTCATCATAGGCTGTGTGTGAATTAGAACAGCTTTTGTGGGGTTTTCTTCATTCAAAAATGCTACAAGTACTCTTTCCATCTACCTTTGATGTCTTGTTAACTGGCAATTAGATTGCTGGTACCCCTTATGTTGTGTATCTTATGGCTATCTTCTTTATCTTTATAATTTTGTCTTGCAACTTGATAACGTTTCTTTGTGCCTTTGTTTCAGTCCCTGTCCACAACCTGGTGGTGTGCCTCTGATGCCTTGTTCTTTGCAGCTGCAACTCCTCTGTTAGTCTCTTTAATAGACAACAAGTATTTTTTCTTAACCTGGTCCATCTTTTCTATCTCCCACTACTTCCTGCATCCCTTTTTTGTTTTGATAACTTCCTGGTCTTGTGCATTCCACTACCAGATTTCCTTGTATACCTTATTTCCACACCTGGCTTGGCTGCATGTCTGTTATAAAATCTTCCCACATACTGTGACTGAAAGGAAGGCTACTTAAAATCTCAATTGCTTCTAAGGCAGACATTAACATGAAGTTGTGCCTCTACACTGCCTACTTAACATAATCAACTCAAAACTCAATTCATCATCAAGCAACTATTGTTAACAATCTCAGCTATACACATGCATCTGCAAAGAAACCTTTCCTTACAACTTCTCACAAGCACTGCTTAGCATCCTTCACTTCACTCAACTATCCTATTATTTATACTTTGACAATACACTGCTGTAATTATCATACAGACACCTTACTTTTTTCATGAGATTTCTCTTAGGTTCATAGGTTCATAGGTATGTACTAGGCTAATGGCCCTGGGGCCTTTATAAGCCTAGCCATAGGATTTCTCTGGCATAGTGCCAACCGAACTTAGTTCCCAGTGCCTCTGTCAAGTAGAGCCACTGGAGTGATCCCCACGGTGAATTTTCTAATTCCCATCTACTCATCAGGATTTTTCTTGAAGAGGGCCAGTGAGGTGCTCTGCTTGACATGTATGGGAAGTCTATTCCATAGCATGGGCAGTCTCTGGGTTATAAACCTATCCCTCCAGCATGTTCTGTTAATTGTGGTAATAAGGTTGACGTCTGTGGAGTGTGTGGTGCATAGGGATTGGGATTTCTTTAGGTGTAGCATTTCTAACATTGCTGGGTCAGACACGGCTTTGTAAGTTAAGCAGAGATCGCCTCTAAGTAGGTGATATGATACCAGAGAATAGTTGGAGTTTTTTGAGTCTGTCCATATAGGACACGTGTTTAAGGTCTAGGATCCTCTTTGTGAGGTCATTTTGTGGCTTCTCCAGTTGTTGCAGGTGCCTAGTGAGGTACATCCCAAATGGGGCATTGTACTCGATGATTGACCTAATGAGGGAAGAGTAGAGGGAGACAATGACCTCTTTCTTCCTGGATGCAAAACCCTTAGTAATGAGATTTGCCACATAGAAGGACTTTCTAACTGCAGTGGAAATGTGGTGATCAAAAGAGAAGTTGCTGTCAACCTATGTTCCCAGATCTCTTATAATGTCTTCTGTGTTCAGAGGAATACCATCAGTGTGGTAATTCATGGGAACCAGGTTTTTCCCAAAGGGGATGACGACACATATTTTGGCATTGAGCTTAAGGCCATGGTTTTGACAACAGTCGTTGGTCTCAGTTAGGCCATTCTGCAGGATGTCAACATCACTTGGGGAGTTAATAATAGCTCCCAACTTGCAATCGTCTGTGAACTTTGTCAGCCAGAGTCCCTTTCTGTTGGCGTGGACTTCAGAGATGTAGATACCAAACAGAAGAGGACCCAGGACAGAACCCTGTTGGACTCCACTCGTGAATAGTTCACAGTCTGACTTGAAGTCAGCTACTTTCACACTGTGGGTTCTATCTGTGAGCCAGTTTGCAACCCACCTAGTGATATAGGGGTTGATGGCTTGCTTAGTGAGTTTTTCTATGATTCCTGAGTGGGGAATGGTATCAAAAGCCTTGGCCAGATCAAGGTAGGCTGCATGAACCACCTTGCCTTCATCCACAGCTCTGGTGATTGACTCAAAGAAGTCAACCAAGTTGAGCAGGCATGATCTACACTTCAAAAACCAAACTGTGTGGGATCCAGAGTTTGGAGATTCACTATATCCTTGTTTATTAGATCTATGATTTTGCAGTCCATAGCTTTGCATATCAGGCTCATCAGGCTAATGGTGCGATAGTTCCCAGGGTCTGTAGTCACTGCTCCTTTGTGGACAGGGATGACTGCAGTAGTGCGCCATTCGGTATAGACAAAGCCTAAGGTGAGGCTGTGATTGAACAAGGCACACAGGTGAGGTGCCAGTTCACTCTGTCGTTCATGTAAAACACAGCCAGGGATATTGTCAGGTCCCAGAAAAGCTGTATTCTTGGCCTTGGACAGTGCTGTTTTAACCTGTGCAGCAGTAATACTGGGTGTCTGGCAATCTACTGGTATTGTGATTGGTCCTTTGGGGGGGTAAAGTTGGCACTGAATCTGTCGGCCAGTATACTGGCAATATCTGTTGGCTCAATATAGGAGGCACCATTGTGCCATAGTTCAGAGAAAATCTGGGCATTGCTATGGAGATTCTTTACATAACTATAGGGGGCCTTGTGGTTGTCTTTACTGCTGCAATTCTGTTTTCATAGCTAGCTTTAGAGGATTTGATGAGGGATCTCAACTTTTTGTTGAGGCTGATAAGGTAGTTTTTCCAGTCTTGGGACTCAATCTTATTCCACATCAGTTTCTTCTTTCTGTCGTAGGGTTTGTTTATGGCAGGGGACCACCAAATTGTCTTCCTTTTTTTGGAGGAGAGGTCTTAGTTCTATTGGGTATGGCGAAATCCATGCATTTGTGTATGTGTTCATACAGTGCATTGGTGTATGATTCGGCGGCCATATAACTATTCTCTATTTGCATGGGTGCTGTGAAGTTATCCACCTCTGTTTTTAGGAGCCCAAAGTTAGCTTTGTATAAGTTTTTCATGGTGGTTACCTTTGTGTGTGTGTGTGTGTGGATTTCCAAGGTGATTAGTTTGTGGTCGGATCTAAGCAGGGAGGAGCTGACTATTGGTGTAGAGCAATGGTCGCTCATGTCAGTAATGACCAGGTCAAGGATGTTGCTATCTCTAGTGGGGGTAAGAACTAGCTGGTCCAGGTCATTGGAATTAATGAACTCCTGGAAATGCTGGACAAGTGTATGGGTACATGAGAAGTTTTCACAGTTAACGGAGGGGTAGTTGAAGTCACCTAGTAAGAGAATGTTAGGTTGGACCCTAATATTCTCCAGGGTGCTTAGGAACATGGAGTGTGAGTCTTGGGACATGGTTGTGGATCTATAGCAGGCTACGATCTGAATCACTGTCTTACCCAATGTTAGCTGCACCTGAATTCTTAATGTATATTGCTATTGTAGATGGTCTTTACATTTTGTTAGTTGATAATGGTGTTTTACAGATGTATACTCTTGCTATTTCACATTAAATTTAATTTTAGTTTGCTTTGTATACCTGGGCTGCAAATGAAATTGGTCATTTTATATCAGTACTCTACTCTAGTTAAAAAACAGGTCTTAAAAATGAAAAAAAAAAAGAATCAGACAGCCAGCCAATTAAAGCTTGTAGGGATGTAGGAGTGAGTATTTTTTTAAGGTACTAATGTTTTACAGATAATTCTGGTATAATGCTATTTTCAGATCAGCAAATCAGGATACAACATAGGTAAGGCTATTTATTGTGTTTCCCACAGATGAGTGATCTATGATATAGCATAGCTAATCTTGTACAAGCATAGTTATGGGGTTTTGTTAGTGTATTACTCTAATTTCAATGGCTCAGTATTCCATACATTGAGCTTGATGCATTGTGCTTCGAACAAATGGGTAGTTCCGTTAATGCCATAGCAAATGGAGCTTTGGTTTTATACATAGCACCAAATTCTATATGATTAAAGCTGCTACCCTTTTAATCAAAATAAAATACATCAAGCTCAAAGCATTGAGTTCTGATCCATTGCAATGAATATATGTTTATATCCATAGCTTCATATACACACACACACACACACACACACATATATATATATATATATATATATATATATATATATATATATATATATATATATATGGGCTACCTTCAGAATGTCGAATTTCTGAAGTCTCTAACTTCATATGGCCGAGACGATATGATCGAAGTTTCAGAATTTTGAAATTCTGAATGGAGATCTGCATACAGCGCGGAACAGGGGGTTTCCCATTTCCTTGCTGTAGAGTGATCTTGGAGTTGTTTATTTAAGTAGTGGGGGTGTGGGGGTGGGGGTGCAGGGGGGCTTGCCTCCCTGCAAAAATTTTTAATTTGTTGTTGTTTTTTGGGGGGGATTTGTTTCAGAATTTCGAGCTTCTGAAACCTCGATCATATGGTCTCGACCATATGAAGTTCGAGATTTTAGAAGTTTGAGATTCTAAAGTGAATCCATATATATATATATATATATATATATATATATATATAGATACATGTTTGTATACTCACACACACACATAAACCCACACATGTATATAGCTATATAGATAGCTATAACTATATATCTATCTACGTGTGTGTGTGTGTGTGTGTGTGTGTGTGTGTGTGTGTGTGTGTGTGTGTGTGTGTGTGTGTGTGTGTGTATATATATATATATATATATATATATATATATATATATATATATATATATATATATAAATATATATATATATATGGGTTTTGCATGCATAGTAGTGCATTGACATGCATAATGTCGATCAATTTGGGTTGATATTAAGCATGTCAACAAAAGTAGTATTCAACTGATTTAAATAGATCCTTGTATATCTATATCTAGCTAAATATATATAGACATACGTATATATATTGGGTCTACTTTGTTTCATTGAATCTCATTTCAGTGAATTTAATTTCACTCCAACCACTTCGCTGAAAACACAAATTACTGAAACTCATTTTACTGAATCTCATTTCACTGAACTGAACTTAGTATATATATGGCACTGTGTAAAGTACTGTAAGGCAAGTAAAAGGTATATGCCCTTTTCCCCACTGTAGCACAATTCTGAAGTTAGTATATATAGTTAGGGGACTGTTGTGTGTGTAGCCCTCTCACTTAGTTTGAGTCAGTGGCAGCTCATGCCATCGGACTGCAGGACTGCAGCCCCCCCCAACTGTGAAGAAAAGCAAAGAAAATGTTTTAACATAAATTATTTATAGTAGAATTATTTAACATTTCCTAGCTGGCTGCAGTGCTCTAAGTGAGTCTGACTGACTCACAAAGCCCTGTAACTCAAACTTTACATGCTCGGTAAGTTGCGAGTTTTTTTCTTTAAAAAAATAATTTCTGATTGTGTAAATCTAGACTGCTGTAAAAGCAGTCCAGATTAAGGAGAGAAGGTATCAGTGTGATACCCAGAAGTTTATGCAGCACAGTAAAGTGGAAGGGGATCAGACTGCCATGTCTGCAGTCACGTACATTAGGTGGACTGCTGGATGGCTACTAATTGGTTCTCGCTCTCTTCCCAAAAAAGAGAGTGTGAAACAATCAGTGTAGTGGCACAGTACTTTTGCTACGCTATGCTACCATTGGTAAAACAACTAGTTTGCTTTGCTGAGAGTGTTCAGAGTTGAACTTTGCTTAATCTTACATTCCTAACTTCTGTGTTCACCTTCTTAGAAATAACAGTAAGTCAGTGAAGTTGCTAATGATGTATGTGTGAGATGATATACTTTTATAACTTTGCATGTCATATGGTAATAATTCATTTTTTATCGGCACAGACCTTAAGCTTTCTTTACTTTTCTAAAGTAATTTGTGCAATGGTTAGGATGTGTATGCTATGCCTACAGATTATTAAAGTAACTTGTTCTAATTTCTGGCAGATGCTGCAGTTTTTTGCCTTTGATGTTTCTAATTTCTGGCAGATGCTGTAATTTTTTGCCTTTGATGTTTTTATTCTGTTTTCATTGCCATAACCAATTGATTTAAATCTTATCTAAATCAATGATCTTTATCTACATTATATTAGGCAGATCTTAGCTGTTTCCAGTTACTAAAATGCTTTTGTATTGAAGTTTTTTCTCTCTAGGTCTGTACAAACAATGAGCGTTACCCAGGTGTACATCCTGGTTATCAAATATTTATAAATAAATATTTATAGAGCAAGGAAAGACAACAACAAGAGAATATAACTTACATATTTCATGCTATAACGATATACGAATTGACAAAGCCATATTTAGCATAAGACTGGTAATTATTGCATATATATTTACAGAACTAGACGTCTCTGAGCAGCATTATGTTATTCTGCATTAACTGCAGTATAAAATATTAGTTATTATGTATATTGCATGTTGCCATCAACTTTTTCTCTAAAACAGTTATATGTGTAAAAGTCTGTTAGGTAACTTATAATCGTGGTTCTAAAACAACCGTAATTAGGCTCATTTTTAATCTTTTGTGATGCATGTTTCCAGTTATTTTTTGTAGATGTGTGGTGTTGTCTTTGAAAAGGTTTTTCTGTGCTAAAGTAAGGCTAAAAATGGCCATTCTTAAGGCTGCAGATGCTGCCTTTGTGACCGAAATGGACAGATACATGAACTTATTTATAGTTTTATGGTTACAGTACACAGTAATTGTGATGTAAAAGTTGTCCATTTCTAATTTCCTGCTAGTTTAATTTGGAGGCATTTTCTCTTTTAAGTTTTGCTACGAAGTATGAACTACTGCACGATGAAAACATTTCTTTCTACTTGCTTGTAATGATTATCAGGTTTACTGTGAAAACTAGACAGCAGTTGTGACAAGTATTTAAGCTTACATGTACACTATTGAAGAAAAATAAGAGCAACACTGATAACACCAAGAAGAGTAGTTCCAGAACCGCAAAGTGAAGACAATAGTTTGTAAAAAAGGTAAGTCCTTTATTAGTTGCCAAGTGGTAAAAATCCAAAGACAGTTGGTACAAAGTAGCAAAATCAGACCAAATGGTAAAAATCCAAAGTCAGTAGGTACAAAACAGCAAAATCAGACAGCTGGAGCTTGGAGAATGTGAGGCAACTGTTTAAATGAGGATGTTAATTAGTCACATGTTTGGTTAGAGCTGAGTTGCATTAAGAAACAATTGAGACTGTTTTGAGCAAGTGAACAGCCAAATAATAAAATGAAACATTAAAAAGTGCATAGGTGAAATTGACATTGCATTGTTTATACATGACTGGTAAACCAAGTGAGAGTTATAATGAAATTAAAAACTTTGCTTGTCCAAAAGGTTTGGATAGAAATACAAATACAAATACAAGTGGAAGTTTAAAAAAAGCTGTGTGTGATCCAAGTGAGTTTGAAGTCAGCAGTCCTGTGTAATATGAGAATCAATGTAGTGCTGTTATGTTAGCCTTAAAAATAGATGTCATGATGCATATGAATTTGCACTACTTGGTGACTTGGAGCAAGTGTGTTCAATGGGCAAAGAAACAGTGTTGAGAAATAGTGAAAATAGGATGAGACATGCTATAATCTAGCCCTTCTGAGCTTCAGAACCGAGCCTATACTAAGTGTGCCATTTAACCCGGGGCCTGCCTGCATCTAGCTTGAGTTGCCAGACAAGCTCCTCCTCTAATGTTAGGGTTCACTTGTTCAAGGATCATGAAAGACAACTTGTAATTGGGACATGTAAGTGAGTGTTTGAAAAGCGTTGCTTTCTTTTTTTTTTTTTTGTATTAGAACAATGTGTGTTAGCCTTTTTTTCCTGAATTCTCTCTGTTTTGCCCACATAAAAGGCACCACAGGTGGTGCAGAGCCCGATATAAACAACGTTTCAATTTGTTCAGAGTTGTCGGAGAAAGTGTAAATCTGCGGCGCAAGGCCCAAGCAGTGGGGGGTATATGAGTCCCTTTTGGCAAAGATTTCATCTCTCGGAGAGTTTACTGCTCATTCTGGATGCTCTTATAAGTTGGCCAAGATTGGGCATCTATAAATGGTGGGCGTCAAGATAGTGCAGATGTTCATGACTGATGTTGTGTGTGAAAGTCAGAAACTCTGTGGTACTGTTGATGTATTCCAAAAGACAGTTGGAGTTCAGTACCTTTCCAAATGAGGCAGATGTCATCAAGGTATCTGCAATAGAAGGTGACAAACTGCCCAAGTAGTGCCAAAATGTAGTCCTGTTCCCATCTGTGCAAAACCACATTGCTTTTTCCTGTTTGAAAGTCCCCCATTAAAACAAATGTAGGTGTTGTTTAAGACTGTACTCATCATGTCAATAATTAGATTGATGAAGTTGTTACCCAAATTCATTTCTTTGGTGAAAAAGTCACTAAACCAGTCTAGTCCTGAATACTGGAAAAAGGTCTTTGATGTCAATGGTGACCAGAAAGGAGGAGGACACAAAAGTTTCAGAAATTCCCATGAATCTTTGCACACGTATGTTACATGTACACTACACAGTACAAACCTGCAGCATGTGATGTGTATATTATTCTGGGTTAGTCTTAGTCTGCTAAATTAATATGAAATGCATTCTGCTCTGCACTGAAGACTTGATAGTTAGTTTGTTTGTGGAAATATACTCAGGTACAGCCATAATATATATTGTATGCATATAAATGTTTCTTGTAAAAAAAAATGCTGGCATTTGGGATCACACTACCCTTTACAGCTATGACTATTCAGTATGTTCTGTCTTTGTTCTGAAAGCTGGCAGGGAGGACACTGGGAGTGAGGACTGTTTCACTTCCTAGACTGCGCACATTAATAATTCTAACTTTTTAAGTATCAGCAGACATTTTTTAAGTGTACCGTGTGTATTGTTTGGGAGTAAACATGTACAGTAGTAGTCTATTTCTTTGTACCATGCTATTTTCTTTCTATTCCTGCAATATATTTTAGGCATTTTTATGGTCGAAGTTGAAAGATGTCACAAGTGTAGAGATATTCCTGCTTTTACCCACATCTGAAAAGCCAGATCATATCAGAAATGTTGCCTCACTGGGTCACATTGGCACAGATTAAGTATAATTAAGTGACAGTCACTGAGATCAGCCCTTCTGCCTTGGTCTCAAAGCAGCATTCCAAGCCATGTTGCTGGTAGGTAATCTATGATCCAAGAGTTGCTAGTAGTTTTCTGTTTAATGGTGCAGTCTCACATGGAAAGCAGTCATTGGAGCAGAAATGTGCTACCATACAGATAAGGCGGCTGAAAAACAATTTAATTCTTAAATGTGGGTTTTTCAACCTTCTTAGGTTGCATATAGCTCTCAACCTTCCATCTCCAAAAATGTGTAACCCCTACTATTTCTCGCAGTCAGGAACCAATGGACAAAATGTAGAGCATTTTATTTATACTTACTTGCAACTTCCGCTAGAAAGCTCACAATTTGGTTAAATCATATCTGTGTCTATTTTTTGTCTCTGTGTGTGTGTAGTGTGCACAGATTTTCTCATCACATTTTGGTCTGTTTTTCATAAAATTGCAGTTTTCTGACAAATTAGTGGCAAATCATTAAAAATTGAAGTTGAAAATAATGACAGACATTTGAGTTTCAGATTTCATACCCTTTGGAAAATTCATACTAATGCAAGACCTACTATTTTATTAACTTTAAGTTTGTAAGAGCAATATTTAAAAATTGTTCTTATTTTTGGGCCTTTGTCCCACTTTTATTTATGGCTTTGTCCAGATTTCTTGCTCTGAGGTTGAGAGTATGACAAATGTAAAACAGTCACAAAAAAGTGAAGCCCATGGTAAAATGAAGTAAGCAAAAAGTAAATCAAAGCAAAGAGCAAAATGCTATACTTCACAACGTCATAACAATTTAATAAACAGCAAAGCTTTTGGGTGGAAATCCTTCATCAGCGTCACAAAATTGTAAGTAAAAACCAGCCTATATACAATTTCAAACCAATTCACATGGCACATCCCACCCTATCAAATGTTAATAACATTTATAAATCAATTAAATCCAAATGAATCAATTAATATTGCCATAAGCATACACTTATAAAAAACTAAGTTGTATGTACAGTACATATAACAACCAATGATTAAAAATAAAAATAAAAATAAAAACAAAACAGCTGAGGTTAAATCACTTAATGCTCTATTGTTTTTGTTTTAAAATAGGTTTAGTAGTTACCTGCTTATTCAAACCAGGATATACATCGGCCTGAAGATGTATAATCCATTCATATTCTTTGGTTTCTAACCTATTGTTGATATCCGCTTTAAACAAAAACTTATGACATTCACCATTTTCCTGCATATGTCGAGCAAGTGCATTTGTCATAATCCCCCCCGTGTATATCAGATTTATGCTCCAAGATTCTATCCCTTAATCTCCTACTAGATTTTCCTATATAGAATCCTGGACAGCACTGGCAGGTAGCCAAATAGACAATTGGGGGGTATTACATGTAGAACTACACTTAAAAATAAACTTTTTTTATTCACTGGATGTATAAATTCACTCAACATGCATATATCCACACAGCATGAGCAACTGTGGCAAGGTATAGTGACCTTCATATTAAAAATAACCTGCTTCATCATATTATCAGCAAATTCCTTATAACATAAGCGTTGTTTTAAATTATCACAATTCCTGTAAGTAAATAGCAGCTTATCACTCAACCATTTCTCATGAGTGGGTATAGCCTTCAATATATCCCAATTATTGATTATAATTTCCTCCACTGATTGACTTGCCCTACTATAGGTCATAAGGTACCTAAGGGGTTGAGTAACCAAATCAGTTGATGTACATATATTCAAACCATCCTGGTTAGAAAAACAAAACAATGCTTATGTTATAAGGATTTTGCTGAGAATAAGATGAAGCATGTTGTTTTCAATAAGAAGGGCACTATACCTTGCCACAATTGCTCATGTTGTGTGGATATATGCATGTTGAGTGAATTTATACATCCAGTGATTAAGAAAAAGTTTATTTTTAAGTGTAGTTCTACATGTGACACCTCCTGATTGTCTATTTGGCTACCTGCCAGTGCTGTCCAGGATTCTGTATAGGAAAATCTAGTACAAGATTAAGGGATAGAATCCTGGAGCATAAATTTGATATACACGGGGAGATTATGACAAATTCACTTGCTCGACATATGCAGGAAAATGGTGAATGTCACAAGTTTTTGTTTAAAGCGGTAGAAGTTTTACACACTAGTGCTAGAAGGGGGATATTAACAATAGGTTAGAAATCAAAGAGTATGAATGGATTTTACATCTGCAGGCTGATGTATATCCTGGTTTGAATAAGCAGGTAACTACTAAACCTATTTTAAAACAAAAACAACAAAGCATTAAGTGGTTTAACCTCAGCTATTTTGTTTTTATTTTTATTTTTAATCATTGTTTTATTTTTAATCATTGGTTGTTATATATACTGTATATACAACTTAGTTTTTTATAAGTGTATGCTTATGGCAATATTAATTGATGCATTATATTTAATTGATTTATAAATGTTACTAACATTTGATAGGGTGGGATGTGTCATGTGAATTTGTTTGAAATTGTATATAGGCTGTTTTTTACTTACAATTTTGTAACACTGATGAAGGATTTCCTCCTGAAATCTTTATTGTTTATTAAATTGTTCTGACGTTGTGAAGTATAGCTTTTTGCTCTTTAGTATGACAAATGTGTCAGGGCCATCACCATCAGCCCACTCCTCCATGTATTGACTTTGGATGTGTCAAAGCAAGGCAAGGAGCAGTTATGCAATGTAAGTGTGCAGATAGATCCTAGGACTCAGTAAGCAGCCATGCAGGAATAAGTTATTCTTGCACAGCAGGGGCTGTGCCTGTACAGCACGGCAGCGCGCCTTGCATATTGATGAAGGTGCACTGCCTGTGCTGTTAAACGGACACAGAGCTGTGTATGAGTGCAGGGGGTGTATCTGAGGGCAGAGCTCTCACAATACACATGCCCCTGCACTCCAGAATTGCCTTTGCCAATTAAAATGAGCAAGAATGCTCATAACACCCCCAACCCATCCGGAAAACAAAAGTGGTCAAAGGCAAAAGGGACAAATGTCCCACCATGAAACAGAACACTGATAACATTACAGGGTTTAGCATTAGCAGTGATATTCTGAAGGGTATAGCTAAAATAACACAACAAAACTTTTTTTTTATAAATGCGATAAAGTTTAAGCATAGCTGCAAGGGTGTGCCCATTGCTTAGCTATGCTTAGTCCAGCTTAAACATCACAAGAAGTCAAATATTTATTTATTTATTTTTTTTTTTTTTATTTTACATTTGTTGACTGGGCTAGTCCCACTGGATACATGTCCATTTTCAGCAGAGGCCCGGGAGAAAAGCTCCTCGAAAGTAAAGTACAATATTATATATAAAAACAAAACAAAATTTCACAAGTGCAAGTACAATACAAAATTAAGCTATTTGATACATGAAAGATCATATAGATGTGAGCAGAGTAGAATATAAGGAACTATGTTCACTTCAAAACACATTTGATTGCAGAATCTTATGATAAGTATCTTTTGTTGGCTGCTACCAATATATTAATAGCAAGAGACATCCACCATAAACAGTACTGCAATAGTGTATTGGTTAGAGTGTACGCTTTGTGAGCAGCTATTATTTTAAATGTGACAGCAGTGCATAAACAATTTTTTTGTATTACCTACTAAACATATATTTGTTAACTGGAGTACTGCATTAGGTCCAGATATGAGGTGTCAGTTTAATAAAGTTGTGAAATCCCCATATAAACACAAGTACCTCATACAAGTATAGTCACACATGAATAATTGTAATGAAAGCACATTGGGGGATGTCAGGGACAGTAAACAAATGTATAATATGTAATGAAGGATGAATCAATGCCATACAGCAGATAGTCTATAAAATGAAAAATAAGCAGTGCTAAACATTGCACAGCTCTGCTTACCAGGTGTAAGCATTATGTAACTATGACTGCTAAGCAATGAGTTGCCCAGCTAAATGGATTTGCCCATTGGAAAGCAGTGCTGAACCTGCCCCTTTAAGCAATGACAACCTTAGCTAAGCAGGTTTGCCTGTAGCTTAGCATAGCTCAGCATATTCAAAACTATTCAATCATGGCAAAGAGCAGGAATTTGGCCGTATTTAAATTCCACAAGTGGGAATACAGCTCATAACTGGTTGTATCTTGTCACTGTAGGCAGAATGGCTGGCGTCAGAGAGGGAGTGTGCTTTCATGAGCAGCGCTTTGGCATCCAGAAGTCCAAGGTCATGGTAGGACTCCTGGTAAAAAAAAACATTACTCCTGGTAAAAAAAACATTATGAGAGACTGCTGCAGAGCCAGTACCAAGGCTCCCAATATAAAGTGGATGCCCGGGACCATCTCGCCCATAACCTCATCAGTGCCATTTGTATCCCTCAGACTGATGAGCAGGTCAGGCACCACTTTGTCGACCTGAAACAGAGGAAGAGGGAGCTCTTGGACCAGGGGTCCAAGAATCAAGGCAGAGGGGTGATATCCCAGCAGTATATAAGTACTCATACCAATAACTGTATAATAATGTCTAGCCTGTGTATATGATGGATAGGTATGGCTAAATATTTCTCTATTTCCCTTACAGCTGCAGCTGAGCGGGCTGTGAATCAGGAAGCCCATGCGAGTAGGCTGCAAAGGCTGCATCACGAGGCTGGTGAGTAACAATCCTGCTTGTAGTTGTCATACCAAATAAATATAAAGTAGTAGAAAGACAACTGCCAGTATAAAAACTGTTTTGTGTATGGGTTGTACTGAATAAACCAGACAATATGACAGTAATAGTCCCATATAGGTCATATTTGAATAAAACTTTAACTGCCTGGCAATAAACCTCTAAATCATGGACTGGTTGTGCTTACTCTGGTATTGTATGGCATTTTTAGTGTTGCATTCTCTGAATAGTAATGTATTAACCACTGTTACCCACACTGTGCTACATAATAAAAATGTCTAGGAATGTCTGTATAAAACTGTTGTAATTACAAGGTCAGATTGTACAACCGAGAGACTTAGACAGAAAACACTAAAGAGATAGACAGCAATATCCAAACAGCACACTCTGCCGAAACTTAAATTGCTGTATGTTTATCAGACACAGCCATGGTTTGAATCCTGGGAGTGATTGTAAACTGTATGCATAATCATACCTCTCAACTGTACACATTTTTTCAGAATGTCCAGAAAATTGGCTCATATTTCCTGTCTGTTATCCTGTCCCCCTGGCAAATCAGTGGGATGATCTCAGAATTTTAGTTAGCAAATAATGACATACATCTGATTTTCAGACCTGAAAACCTTCAGAAAATGTATATGGAAACAAACCTGTCACTGTAGCAACTCACCAAATTTATGACAGCAATATTCAAAATATGTCCCTATTTTTATCCCCATGTTGTCAAGCTATGACCAGAGTGTGTGCATTAACAGATTGAGAGGTATGTGCATAATATTAACTCGGAATCTGGGAATATGTGTGGAAATAGTCAGGTAATGTTAACAATCATTCCCTCCACAGGTCTGTCAGATAAGAAAAATGTGCCTGCCAATAAAGATTGAAATCCTGGACTGGTAGTGTTTACTTTGGTATTGTATGGCTAACATGTAGCATTCAGTAACATCTGATATCAGAAGAGTACTGTTGTGTCAACCACTGTTTCTCACACTGTGCTACATAGAAATATGTCTAGGAATGTCTCTATGAGACTGTTGTAATTACAAGGTCAGACTGTACAACCAAGAGGGACTTAGAAAACACTGAAAAGATAGACAGCAATATTCAAACAGCACACTCTGCTGACACTTAAATTGTGGTATTTTTATCAGACACAGCCATTGTTTGAATCCTGGGAGTGGTAGTAAGCTGTATGTATAATCATACCTCTCAACTGTACACATCCTTTCAGAATGTCCAGATAATTGGCTCATATTTTCTGCCTGTTCCCTTGTCCCCATGGCAAATCAGTGGGACAATTGCAGATTTGTAGTCAGCAACTAATGACATACATTTGGTTTTCAGACCTCAACACCTTCAGAAAATGTATATGCAAACAAATCTTGTCACTCTATCAGCCCTCCAGGTTTATGAGAGCAATATTCAAAATATGTCCCTAGTTGTACCCCCATGTTGTCAAGCTTTGACCAGAGTGTGTGCAATAAGAGATTGAGAGATATGTGCATAATATTAACTCAGAATCTGGTAATATGTGTAGAAACAGTCAGGTAGTGTTAACAAACATTTCCTCCACAGGTATACCAGTTAAGAGATGCAGAATTTATCTATAAGACAGTTGAAGTATGCACTTGTTTACAAACATACAACTGGCCAAACCAAGGCCATGGTGTAGTGTAATAATACCTGTACCTTAATGATTAGAGCAATGATCATTAAAGTTGTGAGAACTACAAGGACACATAAAGTTGTTAATTGACATCTCCCCTCCCACAACCATATCTGCAACAATAATTTAAATACACAAATCAATGGGTATGTTTACACCAAACCTACTATTGGGACATATGCCTTATTGTTCAATAAATATTGAAATGTGTTTCTATTAATGTTCCATGTTGAAATTTTATCATTTTTGGCCTGTTGCTATCCATGTAACCTACATGTTGTTGTAAAGGCCACTGTGGTCCATATATGCATGTGTTCCGCTTGCTATGCAACTGTTCCAAATCTGGTGTTTTGGGTTAATGGGGATATCTATGCATGCTGTTATAACTAATCCTGGATTGTGCTGACTATTACTAAACACATATGTTTTAAAACTGCAAAAACATAGCACGTTTGGGAAGGCCAGTCCCAGCGGACCACCCTGTCCCACTTCAACTGGCCATGGCATCAGGCTCTAAGTACATTTGGGACCCACTCGGGACCTCCTTATCTGCTGGTCCTGCACCACCTTTGGGTGGAACCACGTCAGGGAATGGGGCTCGCTACCCCCCTGGGAGTGGGCACAGACAGGAAACTGTCACCTATAGTCATTTCCGGGGATTGGTGCATAGCGAGCTCCAAAGGGAGTTTGGAGATCTGCTACACTAGCTTGAGGGCC